>NC_084825.1:17976121-18276121 GCF_958449725.1 Rosa rugosa
CGCACACGCCTGAGAAAGCAGTTGAAACGACCCCTGCATTTTTTACTTTCGCTTCAATCCATAAACTAAGCCCAGATGTTTCAGCAACTGAACGAGATTCCAACACGTGTCTCACATGCACCAGTTATCATTCTACCCCACCCGGTAAATGAGGCCCAAGCCCTCAGTTCTACCTTGCCAGGTAAAGGAGGCCTAAGCCCTTGATTCTACCCCCCCCCCCCTCCCCCGGGTAAGGAGGCCTATGCCCTCATTCTGCCCCATCGAGTAAAGGAGGCTCATGTTCTCATTCTATCCTATCAGGTAAAGGAGGCCCAAGCCCTCGAATCTACCCCACGGGGTAAAGGAGGTTCATGCCCTCATTCTATCCTATGGGTAAAGCGGGCTCATTCCCTCATTCTACCCCATCAGGTAAAGGAGGCCCATGCCCTCATTCTACCCCACCGGGTAAAGGAGGCCTATGCCCTTATTCTACCCCACCGAGTACAACTTAGCTACCTACACTGCTCACAACAAAATTTAAATTTCACCAGATCCAGATGTTTCTCGTATCCAGACTCCCTGCGGCACAGTGAGTATGAAACCTATGTGCCAACCTATTCAAGTTCCCACCAAAGAAACATCTTGAACAGGAACCTGGGGGACTTGTACATACTAGCACATACTCGGGTCTGTCACAGGTTTCATACCACTACCAGACCCCGCGGGACCACCCAAGTGCCAGGTTCAGAGCACGGATCGATACCTGGCAGCGCGGAATTCATAAGGAATGACACCTTGTGTGGTCTAGGGAAACACTTAGACTGGCAAAGCTCCCCAAAGTATGCACCAAAACTTACTACCAGAACCCACAAAGTGGGGAACTGCATCCCACATCAAAGAAATGGGAAACCCCTTTCCCATGCTGAGAGTATATAAGTCAAACCCAACCACCTTCATAAGGGTAATAACTTCTTGTCTCTTACTGTTACTCTGTCAAATTACATACATAGCCTTACTTAAGCATCGGAGAGTCGGCCGGTCTGTACCTCTGAAGCTGTGTATTTCCTTTGACAGGGCCCCGGAGTTATCTTTCTACCTGCGAGTGGGTGAAGTATTCTGCCAGGCTACACCGGAGAAACCAGCAGAAATAGTGGTAACATCTTTTACAACGGGGTAGTAAAAATTGATATCTACAGATATTAAAAAAGTATTAGTCCCTTTCAGAAATATTCATTAAAGAGGATTTGATGTCGTCCATAAGACTTATAAGTGGAGAGTTATCCTCCCCATTCCTTTGCAATGCAGCTAGTAGCATTTCATTATCACTCTCATACTCCACTTGTTGTCAACCACGTTGACATAAAAAGAACACATCTGCTCTTAAGGTAAGTGCGATACCCGAAAATTCGTTATTATTTTTTGAGGATTTTTTTCGAAATTTATCCAATGGTTGTTAGTACGATTTCGTGATTCTGGGATGGAGTGGAAGTGTTTCGGACGAATAATTACTCGAAACGTTTTATTTTTGAGGGGTCAAGGAGTTGACTTTTTATTTGTTGAGTTTCTCCCAAAACTTCCTTCATGAAATTCGTAGAGCGCATCGATACGAATTCGAGGATATGCGACACGCGTAAATCGGAGTCCGTAAGAGAAAGTTATGGTCAGCGGAATTTTCTGCTAATTTTGGAAATTACTATAAATTGGAATTTCTGTTTTGGAAATTCATAAATTGATATTTTCGGAAACTTCCAAAAATAGAAACCCAAAATGCTCCGTTCTCTCTCCTCGAAACCCTAAGATCCAGCAGTTTCCCGTCCGACCCGACCCGAATTTTTTGACTGATTCCGGCTTTCTTAGGCCACGACACCAACCTAGATCGCTTCCTCTCCTCATTTCAGTCCTCCCGACAGTGGTCTATGACTCCTATTCTCACCCACAGATGAGCTTGGAGGTTTGGTTTATCAACTTGCACCGAAGGACCTTTGATTCTTGGTGAACAGTGATTTTGGGCTTGCAGCGGTGATCTAGGCCGATTTGGCTTAAACTCTCCAAGTTGGATAGTCGGATTGAGCTGGAGTGAAGTTTGGCAAGGCGGCGCGTGGGCCTATGGTTGCGCGGCCGGCCATTGTTGGGGCAGGTTCTTTCACCAATATCATCTACTCATTGATACGAGCGTTTTGATATATGGTTTGAAGCATTTGGTGATCATATGGGAATGCTAGGGTTTTTAGTGATTTTGATTTGCTTGGTTTTCAATCCGTGAGAATCCGACCATTGGATCAACTTGTCGTTTTGACATATTGATCCTAGGAGTGTTCTAGAGACTTTGGGTGGTCTTGGATGAAGTTCCACCTCAATTGGCGTTACATTCGGGTTTTAGTTCAAACAGGGGTTTCAAACTTTATTCACTTTGTATTTCGTGTACTGGAATGAGATCGTATGTGATTAGGTATCTGATGAGGTTGTCGTGGACCGATATTTTATGATTATGTTATCTCGGTTCTGTAAGAAGACACAGTGGGATTCAAAGATGAGTACTTTCACAATATTCATTTACGAACGGAGTTACTTTATCGTATTGAGAGTTATTTATTCAATTGCAAACTATAGTTGGTATTAGTGACATTCCTGAATAAATGACTACGTGTATTAGTGTGTGTGTGTGTGTGTGTGTGTGTGTATTTATGTGAAATGTATATGTATTGGTGGATTTGCTGTGATGCGAGCAATATTTGTGAGTGGGTTCATATTGTTGTTTTAGGGTATAACTTTTCGGGAAACAATGTGTTGTGGAAAATGATATTTTCTATTGTTTTGAAAAGTGTTTGAAGATTTGGGAGTTATAGGTTGTGATTTCTCCTTTTGAGATTTGGGTAACATTTTTAGGTTTGTTGCGACCATTTCAATGTTTGATCTGACAACCGGTGGTCTGAAGATTTGAGAGTCACAGGTTGTGATTTCTCCCATTCAAATTTGAGTAACATTTTGGGTCCAGTGCGACTTGTTTAAGTTTTGGTCTGAGGATCAGATTGACCTAAGGATCCGGGGTTGCAGGTTGTGACCTCAGGCAAGATATCGGGAACTAAGCCTAGCTTTGGCCAGGTTATTGGTTATGATCAGTTAGAGCTCTAGTCTGTCTGCCATCGTATCTCATAGATCTAAATAAGTTACTTACGACTTCTAAGTACACATTTTTATTGTCCAGGTTGGACCGAATTTTCATATTGAATTGTTAGGTTAACCATTTATATGAATTTGTCACTGAGTTTTATACGTTAGGTTTCTCCGAAAACTTCCTTCACGAAAGTCGTAGAGCGCGTCGATACGAGTTCGTGGACATGCGGAACGCGAAAATCGGTGTTCATATGAAGAAGTTATCGCATTCCGAAAAAAATTCTATTTTAGTATAAAGGACGAAAATTTCCGGAATTTGCAAAAAAGGCCAGATTTCCATTTTGGGAAACCCAGCTCTCTTTCTCTCTCCCCGAACCCGAGTTGCTCTTCTACCTTCGCCGGCCGATTTCTTCGCCATCCGGCCACCATTGGACACGATTTCAATTGGGCTTTCTTCGCCTCAACCTCCTCTACACGTCTGTGGAAGCCATCGAGCGTGGGTCGAGCTGTGGTGGGCGCTGCAAGGCCGAGAAGAAGCTGCGATGGGGATGAAATCGCCTTGATCGGAGTCGGCGATTCCGGCTACCATAGCCAGTGTTTCTTGAGGGGTTTTGTAGCCCTGAGGCTGGGGAAGGATTCTCCCAAGGTAGCTTGGAACGATTTCACTTGTGGAGGACGAATCGAAGCTTTGAAGTTCTAGGGTGTCAATCGGCCCGATTTATTCTAAGGTAAAATTCGATCGATTGGTTTATAATTGGACTTTGATGTAGTTATGAAAGTTGTAATTGGAGTTGAGATGAAGAACTTTGGTGTTGGAAGTTTTGCCAAATTCCGACTTTGGGCCGGCGGCGATGCCGCCACTGTGGTGGTGTTTTCTAGTGGTTTTCGGCCACCTCAGGGATAGTTTATGTTCCTAATTTTGATCTACTCGTCGATACAAGCATTTCGATATACAATACATAATTTTTGGATATCGTATGAGCATGTTAGGGTTTTTGTGATTTCGATAGGTTCGGTTATCGATCCGTAAGGATCCGACTATTCGATCGACTTGTGGTTTTGTCACATTGATCGTAAAATCATTCCGGAGACTTTGGGTGGTCTCGGATGAGGTTTCGCCTCGATTGGCTTTACTTTCGGGGTTGTTGTTCGATTAGGGGATTCGAACTTTAATCACTTGGTGATTCGTATACTGATTTGAGACCATTGGTGATTAGGTGCTTCTCAAGGTGATTTGCACGAGTTGTTGGTGTGAGTATTAGTTCGGTTCTGTATAGAAGACGCAGCAGGATATCGAGGTGAGTAATCTCACAATGTTCATTTACGAACCGGTTTACCTTATCGTTTTGAGAGTTATTTAGTTAACTGCAAACTATAGTTGGTATTAGTAGCATTCCTAAGTGAATGTCTACGTATATATATATTTATGTGAAATATATATATGGATGGTGTGGCATTGTGTGAAGTATAATAATTGTGATTTTATTCGGATTATTATATTGGAGCATTTACTCTTGTCGGAAATGTGAATTGTTGATTTTATTGTGTGGAAAGAGTATATGTATGTAGGTGGATTTGTGTGATAAACCAATAATTGTGGGTGTGTTCCTTTTATTGTTTTGGGGTGTGGCTTTTCGTGAAACAATATTTTGTGAAAGGGTTGTTTTCTATTGTTTTGAAAAGTGTTGTGTATTGTGAAACATTTTTAGTTCGCGGGTGACTTATTTAAATGTGGGTCTTGTACCGGGAGTAATTGATAGGGATCAATTACGGAGAATCTTTTATTTTAGATTCGTATAACATTTTGGGTCCAGTGCAACTCCTTTAAATGTTTTGGTATTTATACCGTGGATCCAAAGACTTACGAGTTGAGGTTCGCAGATCACGAAATGTGATCGTGCGTGGGAAATCGGGACTTCACGCCTTTGGTCGGGTTTGTGGATACCATTAGTTAGAGCTCTAGTCTGTCCGCCGTGATTTTGTGTGGGTTTATCCCATGATTTGCGTGCGTTGTTTCTTGATTGAAACGTGTGGGTTTATCCAGTTATTTGCGTGAGTTGTTTCCTTGATTGAAACGTGTGGGTTTATCCCGTGATTTTGTGTGGGTTTATCCCGTGATTTGTGTGGGTTTATCCCGTGATTTGTGTGAGTTGTTTCTTGATTGAAACGTGTGGGTTTATCCTGTGAGTTGTTTCCTTGATTGATCATGTGATTTCAGTGAGTTGTTTCCTTGATTGAAACGTGTGGGTTTATCCCGTGATTTGCGTGAGTTGTTTCTTGATTGAAACGTGTGGGTTTATCCCATGATTTTGTGTGAGTTGTTTTGAGTTACTCATACGAGCTTTCATAAGCTTACCGGGTTTGTTGTGTGGCAAACTGGTGCACTATTCAATGGTGTAGAGGTTAATCCTGCAGGTCAGGGTAATCGTGGCTGAAAACTGAGGTAGCGTGCTAGCAGCTTTACGGTAGGAAGCCAATTTTGTGACTTTACCGTTATTGAGTCTTCTACTTGTAGTAAGCTCTGAGGAGCATTTACTTATTATTTTGTTGCGACAATTTAATTCGTAACTCGTGTAATATATAACTCTGCGGAGCGAGTATATATTGACTTTGTGGGTTCAGGGCATCACTATGTACTTGGTTTAAAAGGAAAAAAGTTTTTCAGGTATTTTGTATTGATGGCTGAATCACCACGCATGTATAATTATGGGATTATATATATCGATTTTTATTTATGTTTAAAAATCGGGGCGTGACATGAAAGAAGCTGGTTTTTCAGGGATCGAGACGGCATCGCAAGTAGATATTAACCCAATAACACAAGATGCATCATTCCACGAACGAAGCAGTAGACACGTGATCCCAACCTCAGTCATCAATGATGTATATCGCCCGTAAATGCCTCAAATTGTTCCCAATTTGCAGTTGAATTGATCTGGTAAGTTTCACCTAGTGTAGATGTCATTTATCTACTTTAATGGTTTTGTTTTTGTCTACTTTTACGTTAGTTCTCAAAGCATTTTGATGGAACCGATATTATGTTCTTGGACAAGGATTATGTTGTTAAAAGGGGAAAAATCTTAGTAATATTCCACCATGAACAACAATGAATTTTGAAAAGTAGCCTTGCTTTTTTGTATTTCATGATTTTATTTAGGGTATGAAATGTCATCTTGTTGGTAATGTAAAGTTTAATATTTTCAATGAGTTTTGGAGTTGTTTACTATATTGTACATAATAATGAATGAGTTTGAAGATATTTATTGTTGAAAAACAAGAGTATTGAAATGTTTGATGAATTACATTGTTGCTATTGTTGGGTTAAGTGCAGCATTCTGCAGAATTTTCATTTTCTTTGTATATGTTGAGTATGCCTTTAGCATACCTATGTCACCGAGCATAATTGACACCTTCCTAGTGGATCCACGAGCCATGGTGAGGTCTGACCGCGACTTGGTTTCCGAAGACCAACATACAAGCTATTTAGCTATGGTGGCCGGCCAAGACCTCAACAGGAGGCCACCCTCCTGGCCGCACCAAGCTTTTCATGAATAGCTTTGTTGTACACTATAATACCCTTTGTACATTAGAATAGTACCCTTGTATCCCACATAAGGAGACTCCCTTACACTTAGATAGCATTTTATTTTTTTTGGCAATAGAAGAAATTTATTGAATTAAAAAAATAGCACCTAAAGGGGGGACATGAATCCAAAATCCCTTAAAAGAAACAACAAAACCGAAAGGTAACCAAAACATAAGCTGAGCTGCTTAAATCAAAGATCAAGACGCACAACAGGCGTCCGATTGCATGTAGGGTAAGGGTCTCGTGAATCTCTTTTGGCCTTCAATTTTTTATTTTGAGACTTTGGGAGAGACTCAAGAAGATTCTCAGCTTCCAGAGTTGCTTTAACCTCATCAAACCAGGAACACAAAGAACTTATCTTAGCCTGAGCTTTGGGCTTGAGATATTATGTCCTACTTCCTATGCTATAGTAGACAATTTCAAGTGGATAGCTAGCATTCAATACTCTATATAGTGGACATTTCCTACCTCACACTTAGATAGCATTCAATACTCTATACAGTATATTTCAAGTGGATGTAGCCATGTCAAAACAAGCGGTGAACCACTATATCTTGTGTCCTTCTCTCTCCCCTCTCCAAAATCACTTATATATATATATAGTTGATTTTAGTGTGTATGTGTGTGTAGAGAGAGAGAGAGCTGATTCTAGTCTTTTCTAGCTTCTTTGAAGAAGAAAAAATTGTTGCAGATGCATTTATATTTGTTAATAAATTTGCAAAAAATTTTTTATAATATTGTGCCTCTTCGCACTTAAATCAATGTGAGTTAGGAAACAATTTCACACTGACTGGGATATTAATATATCATTTTCGACTCACATAACTAAATTCAATTACGCATGTGGATAGAGAGTGGGGTCCATGATAAATATTCACATGAACTTCCAAAACCATGTGAGGAAGGCATATGCACCCTTTTGGATAATACGAAAAAACAATCCGTGCGTACACTGTAGGTACAACTTTTTACACACTGAAATTCATGTGAAAAAGCCTTATTTCACACAAATTCAAATCCGTAGATAATTGATGTTTTGCTAGTATTGCATCCTATGATGTAAGGATGTACGAAAAAACTCCATTCTAAGTTTATTGCTTATGTTAAGTATTTTACTAATTGGATTGTTAAATGGTCCTTCATCGGCGCCACAATGGTGCTCTAATAATTCAGTGACTAGTTATTTTTTGTTTTCGTTTTTACCTTGCTGTAGTGTTTGCCATCAATCGCGAACGTGAACAAATCGTACAACACAAGGATCACAATATAACACATGCAATATCAATAATATTAGTATTGGATATTATTACAATCGAGTAGTTAAGCTCATTTGTTTTCAAAATTCCAATTCCTCCATTGTTATATGTATCATATATTACTACAGATCAGTATTAAATTCCTCCATTGTTATATGTATTATATATTACTACAGATCAGTAATAAAGTCTACTTGGTTAACTGATCAGTGAAAACCCAATCCTATAATTTGGTAACTGTTCCTGGGCAAACAGACTAGAGGAAATTGGATCATACAACATTAACCCGACTGATCGAACTGAAAGAGTGGTTGCTAATGTGGAGTGCTGAAAAATCCGAACCTTGACCAAAAGAGAAAATTAAGGCAAAATAAACAGAAAGCAGCTTACAGGTGAAGAGATTGTGGCCTTCTGAAATGAATATCAAATATTTTCTTCACATGTTAATGCAAACTAATGTAATATGACGTCAATTTCTATATGATGTCAACTTAGTTACGTGTAGTGAGAGTCGGGTATAATTATTTATTTATTTCTAGGTGTTATCTGACTAGTCGAATCATGAGAGATTATTACTCTTCACGAAACAGTTCGTGAATGTATATGGCTTAGATCCATAGTTACGCATGTTCAAAGCAATTGTGGTATGAAGTCTACCACAGATGAGCCTACTAGCATTTATAAGGATAATGATGCTTTCATTGAACCACTTTCTGTAACGCCCCAAGCTGCACCTCACCAGCTTAAGCACGTCACAGTGCCGCGAGCCTCTAAAACATAAACCGAACGCTCGATTTACATTCTAGAGAACCGCTAGGCATTTTGTTTGAAATCTTTTCGTATAAACACAGCGGAAGCTACAAATATTTTTGAGGTGAAAATCCTTGAGTTGCTAAAATTTATTTCATTCGTCTAGAACTTGAAATGAATTCCCACACACGAGGTACGAACTTCAAGGAAATGAGAACTCAACCAAAATTGACACAAGACTAACTATCAACAAGTCTCGGAATACGAGGTTCGAGAAATAGAATTTGGAACAAGGTTTAAACGACAAAATTTACCGAACATGTTCCGCACACCCAGCTCCGTCCGCTATTGTCCCGTCAACAGTGCACAGTACCTGCATCCACACTGTGTAGGGGTGAGCTTTCGTCCTCGCTGCTCTTACAGGAACTCTACCACGACTAGGGTTGAAACCACTAAATATGTATTTGGGATCCCAGTATGAAAACATGCTTAAACCAAATATTTTAAAAGAAACGACAAACTTTAATGTTTTTCAACTTGAAAACTGATGCATAATGCTTAAATAAATACGGCGCCAAATCCAAATATTACCTGATGGCCGGTCCCATAGACCCACTACACGACCTTACCTCAAATTAATTTATCACCAGGTAAGCGTAGCGAGAGCGTCCGCTACCTAGCTACACACACGGATCGGGACGTCATTGCGATCGCGCACCGTCCGACCGGTGTAACTAACCCTCCGAAGGTTTTGGGGATCGAACCCAAGGAAGTCAGAGCCACCCTTCGCTCTCAAGCCATCACATTTCTCACATGGTTTGGTTAGTATGCATTGCATTTGAACATGACCAAACCATACCAACTAACGTGCATCATTTAATAACAATATAAGAAAATGACTAACCGAGGAGAGTCCTGAATCTCCTACCTGGATTCCGATGCTTTCTCTCACGCACTCCGAGAGTCGCGAACCTTCTATTCCTTGGGTAACTGGAGTCCTAGATTCAGACATAATAATCGTTAATAATTTGTTAAACACTTATCTAAAATCTCGACGATCATCTAGTCGTCCTACCAACCTTTCCTGGTTTGACCAGGATTGACCAAAGTTTGACCAACATTGACCAGTTTGACCACATTTGACCAATCGAGATAGGTTCGATAATTACCTAAATTATCGAACATTCACTTGAAGTTACAATATCGACCAAACATACATTGAGTGCACCCGATTTACCAAGGTCACCCAATATATATTACTTTCTTTTCTCTCTATTTGTTATCACTTCAACACTCAACTTTAATTCTAACTCAAATTTCGTCGGATAGCAATTCTGATAGAATTACTATGGACACCCATACTTTCAAATTTTCATACAAGGTGTACCCAAAATTACTAAGGATACCCAAGCTTCATAACTTGACCATTTTTCGATTATTCCACGATCAATTCATAACTTCTGTACTTTTACTTCTTAATTAACAAAAGCCAAAATTCTGACCTAACAACATAATTCAATTAACCCCTACATCACCAGTCAACCATCTCACAGTAAGCATACATGATATAACAAAGCAATCAACCCCAATCCAAAATTTCAATACCAGTAGCAGATTCATCAACACAGAATCAAGAGGTTTCCAATTTCACATTCACTCATTCTGAACATGCAAACCATACCGCACATCCAACCCAAATCTTCACTTTCAGGGATTAACATCCGATTATCACCAAGTACCAAACTTTGATTCAAGATCAGGATTATACCTTGGAAAATCGATTCCAAATCGATTCCAACCAAATCAACTCACTGCCGAAACTCAACTGATGATGAACTAATGCTTCTGCTGCAATCGACCCAGCAAGCCTCCCAATTTCACTTCAATAGACGCAGTCAAGATGGAAACCGAGCCCAGAAGTGTCGGAGAAGTCGCTGGTGCCCAAGGACACGGCGGAGCCGTAGCACTTGCAGCTCAGACGGTGGCCGGAGCCTCCGGAAATTGCAGAACTCGCCGGAGGAGACACAAAGCTTCCTATCGTCGATTATTCATCTACGATCGATGCATGGACGATCAGAGGCCACAGGGACGTCGGCGCCGTTGAGACGAAGAGACTGTCGGTGGTCCGCCGCTGTGATATGGCCGGAAACGGAAGTTCCAGTCGGGTCGTCGTTTTCGGGTCGCCGGTCTCCTTCGCGGGTCGAGAGGCCTGGTTTCTTCTCGATTCTTCTGAATCGTTTGTTCTGATCAAAGGCTATTTATACCCAAACCCAACTTAAATCCGAGGGCTGAGATTAAGCGGTGGAGAATTGGAGGGCTGAGATAGCTCCACGTGATTTCTTGTTTTCCTTTAATAATTTCTTTATTCCAAAACTTCCAAAATCCATAAAAATTAGCTCGGGTATTCGAAAAATTCTCCGAAAATTCCCACGAACTCGTCGTGTTGTGTATTTTATTATCCAACTCTTAGATTGAGGATTTCACTTTATGAAAATTTCTGAAAAATTCCTCGAGCATCTTGACATTTATCGAGATCGTTGAATAATTTCGCGTACGATCTCCATTAAGCTCGATATATTTTTCCGGGGCTCACAAAATGAAGCAAGGCTACATCAAGGGCGACAATACCAAGCACATATCGCTTAAGTTTTTCTACAATCAGCAATAACATAATCTCCTCAAGATCAAAGTGAACTAGGTTCGATCTGAGGATAATGTGGTAGACTTGTTTGCTAAGTCACTACCCAAATCCACGTTCGAGATACATGTTGCAAGCATTGGTTTGAGAAAGTTATCTGAACTCTCATGATCGTAGTCATCAGGGGGAGATGTCTACATGTTGATCTCGAAACGTGAAGGATGTGTTGTACTCTTTTTCGCCTTGGACCAAGGTTATTTTTGTCCCACAGGGTTTTTGTTACTCGGCAAGGTTTTTTAATGAGGCAACGAGAGGAGCACTGCATTTGGGCGACACAATGGGGAGTGTTTAAGTAAATCCAGAATTTGTGTCTGACCCAAACTCTAGGTTACTTGCTCTAGTTGTAATAGGGTTTGTCTTAGAGATAATCTCGGAGAATCTTAATAGATATCCAATCAATGTACGATTATGTTTCCATGTACAACTCTGATACTATGCCTTGTAAACCTCTATATAAAGAGGCCCCTATTATCAATGAAAGCACAACAAATTCTCTCTCAAATATCGATTCCCTAAAACAGTAAGGATATTAATAGCAGACAATATTATATGTTTAGACACACAGATATGGACAAAGGAGTAGTAGTGTTTTTTTATGAGAATTACGATCGAGTAGTTAAGCTCATTTGTTTTCAAAACTTCCAAATCCTCCATTGTTATATGTATTCAAAGGCGTAGCTACACACGGGCTCCGCTGGGCTACAGCCCACCCCAAATTTTGGAAAAACATTAATTTATAACTTAATTTTAGTTAAAAAAATTAAATATTAAAAAGTAGTCCACCTCAAATTTCTAAAGTTAGCCCATATGTTAATTTTTTTGGGTCATATCTATGTTATTTCTTTGCTTGAAGTACTTGATTGTGTTTTATTTTCTATTCTGCTTTTGATAGACATATTCGCATAAAAAGCTTGCTTTTTTTAGGTAAATTAGGTCAGAATAAGGGTTGGCTGAGAATTATGATACAAATTTAATAATTAAAGATTTTTTTTTTATTCAAGAGCACAAGATAAAATTTGAGTAGATATGTTCTTTTGTCTTAGACTTTTGTTATCGAATTTCTATCAAACGTTATAATGTTGATTTTTTTGGATCAGTTAGCTATTTGAATTTCTATCAAACGTTATAATGTTGATTTTTTTGGATCAGTTAGGTATTTGATTATTTAATATGTAATTAATATATGATGTGGTTTAATTTAAGGAAAGAATAAAACATGTTACCTGATAGGAATGAAGATGAGGACCATGTACCTGATAGGAATGAAGATGAGGACACAGTTTTGGATGATGGTACATTGGGTATCGAGGAGTTATTTACTTCTGCTGATGATGATGCCAATGTTGAATTTCATTCTGCGGATGAAGATGAATTCCTATCTATGCATTCTTTTGAAACCGAATTCTTCTCTTTAGATGATTTCTCTTTTTGGGCTTTTTTTATTTAGGGGAAATTACTGGTCACCCCTTTAACTTTTGGTGCGTCGACAGTTCAGTCCATGTTATTCCAATTTTAACAGATAACTCCCCAAACATTCAAATTTCACACAATTTGATCCAAAATTACCATTTTACCCCTCACTTATTTTTTTTTGTTTTTTTTATTATTCTTCTCTCTCTCTTTTATACATATGTATATATATATATGTGTGTGTGTGTGTGTGTGTGTATATATTTTTTATTCTTCTCTCTCTTTATATTTATATATATATATATATGTGTGTGTGTGTGTGTGTGTGTGTGTGTGTGTGTGAGTATGTATGTATGTATGTATGTATATGTGTGTGTATATTTTTATTCTTCTCTCTCTCTCTTTTTATATATATTTATATGTATATATGTATGGGTGTACATATACATATGCAGATATATACATACACATATGCACATATATATATATATGCATACACATATGTGCATATGTGTATGTATATATCTGCATATGTGTGTGTATATATTTTTATTCTTCTCTCTCTCTTTTTATATATATTTATATGTATATATGTATGTGTGTACATATACATATGCAGATATATACATACACATATGCACATACATATATATATATATATACATACACACTCACACACACACACACACACACACATATATATATATATATATATATAAATATAAAGAGAGAGAAGAATAAAAAATATATATACATACACACACACACACACACATATATATATATATATATACATATGTATAAAAGAGAGAGAGAGAGAAGAATAAAAAAAAAACAAAAAAATTAAGTGAGGGGTAAAATGGTAATTTTGGATCAAATTGTGTGAAATTTGAATGTTTGGGGAGTTATCTGTTAAAATTGGAATAACAGTGACTGAACTGTCGACGCACCAAAAGTTAAAGGGGGGACCAGTAATTTTCCCTTTTATTTATTATGTTGCCTGAAATTCTACAAGTACATGTCGTGGATCCTGTGCCTGATTGGAATGAAGATGAGGACACAGTTTTTTATGACGGCACATTGGGTATCGAGGAGTTATTTACTTATGATAATGATGATACCAATGTTGAATTCCATTATGCGGATGAAGATGAATTTCCATATATGCATTCTTTTGAAAACGAATTCTTCTCTTTAGGAAAACTTTTTAAAGTTGGCCATGTTTTATTCTTTCCTTAGGAAAAAAGCACATTTATTAGTAAAACTTAGGAAAAAAAATAATTTAAAGCAATAGTAAACTTTTATTAAAAAATTTTTTAGCCCTCCCCATTTTAAAATCCTAGCTCCACCATTGTATGTATTAACAGTATTATATATTACTACAGATCAGTAATAAAGTCTACTTGGTTAACTTATCAGTGAATAGCCAATGCTATTATTTGGTCACTGTTCTTGGGCAGACAGACTAGAGGAAATTTGATCATACAACATTAGTTGGACTGATCGAACTGAAAGAATGGTTGCTAATGTGGATTGCCGAAAAAATCTCAACCTTGACCAAAAGAGAAAATTAAAGTCAAATGAACAGAAAGCAGCTTACAGGTGAAGAAACTGTGGCCTTCTGAAATGAATATCAAATATTTTCTTCACATGTTAATGCAAACTAATGTAATATGACATCAATTTCTATATGATGTCAACTTAGTTGCGTGTGGTGAGAGTCGGGTATATTTCTAGGTGCTATCTGATTAATTTTAGATCAGAGAGAAATCTTTTTATTAATATTCTCAGTAGACTTACTAATTTTGATTGGGTCAATTAGGCTAGCTGTCTTTGGGGTTGGAGGAGAAGCTGTATTCCCACCAGACTTGGAGGAGGAGGCGCGAAGAGGAACTGGAATATACGAAGCGACAACGACCGAGTGGCGTTGCTTCAAGGACAAATTAGAGTACGTGGTTCGTTATTTAAGCATGATCACGATGCCAGAAACTCATCTACATGCAATTAATTGGAATTAATTATATTCGTCACCGGCCTCTAAATCTTTAATTAATATGCTTGCAATTTAAGCACAAGTTAATCATTGAGCAGATTTAGAGTTCACATGGCCAACTGTAACTCTTGAATAGGCATAGCTGCCCTCAAGTCTTTTTATTTTCTTTTCTTTTATTAATGATATCTCGCCAACTCTTTCATATATTTCTTTTTTTGTTGATGTCAAGTTTCTCTTCTCTTCTCTCTCTCTTTTCTTTTCCTCACAATTATTCAAACATGCACGTCTTGAACTTTTGTGTTGAAAGTCACACAAACCTTTTTTACTCTATATATATATGAGTTTTGCTCTTTTTTTTTCTTTTTTTTTTTTGAGAAGAGGTCAAATACGGCTGCCCTAAGTCTTGACCATTAATGAAACCATAGAATACCAGGGGGGGGAGACATTGAGCCTAAACCCCAAATTACCATAAGCATTAAGAGAACATCCCGAGATTAATAACATGAGCCTAAACTAAACATATGTGTTCTACAAAATCCCAATTAACAAAGAGTGCTTTAATAGCTACTCTATTCGCTTTACAATTGTGGTGACATATTGGGAAGATACTGCTCACGCAAAACCATAAATTACTAATACTATCATCCTTCCCACTATGTTGCCACCAGAAAAACACCTTGGTAGCACTAAGTTTCATCTTACCACTAGGGAGTTGCGACCATTTGACAAGGCAAGGAACTCGCCACTTGACTAGAATAGACATGGCACACAGGGTGCGCATACTAGCATAAAGCCACATCGACCCAACCAAATAAAGGTATGGGATTATTGAAAGCAAGAAAAAACCTAGAGCTAAGAAATCAAAAGAGAAACTCAAACATAACCCAGCCCAAATAGGGTCTAGTGACCCCAAGGTTTCAAATTTCGGTTTCGGTTTCGATTTCGGTTAAAAATAAAGAAATCAAATTAATTGCATTTATAAAATGATATTTTTGAATGAAACTTTTACATAGACTAAACTAACCTATAATAAACCTATTTACAATGTAACATCTCTAAAATTATATATTTATAATAGAATTATGATATTTTATATGGACGAGTAATTAACTAGTACTGTAGTAGGTTGCTAAACTAGTGTTTTTATCTATTTGTATTGATAATGTGTTGTATATTGATAATGTAAATATGATTTACTTTTTTTAATAATTAGAAAATTACAAGGGGGTGGGGCGGGGCACGTAAAATCAAAACCTCGTGAATGAAAATGAACAAGTACAACAAAAGGAATATAAAAGCTACTATGATGTGGTTCGATGTAGCTGGTTGAACTGCTTTCATTTAGTATCATACAATACTGCTCCTAAGTACATGAATTTTGGAAATGATTTTTGTACTTCATCACATGGTTATTGTATGTGTACGTGTTGTTCCCTTTCCACATGCAATCCATATATCAGATATTGTAGAATTACCTAATATGATGTTACAGTGTATGAAGCATACAATATTTGAGACGAAGCAAAAAGGAAATCATGTTATGGTTGGAGCATTCAACTTTGTAGCAGATAAAAACAAAAAGGTTTTTTGTTGTATTCAATTTGATTGCAAAAAAAAAAATCAAAATTTCATATTTTCTCTATAAAAGTATGAAGTAAAAATTCATTGTAGGTGACATAAAAATATAACAGAAATTTTAGACAAATTTCGGACAAAATTTCGGTGTGAATTTTTAAATATATATTGTGTGTGTAGATATTTCGGAAATTAAGAATTTCATGGAAATGTACCGAAAATTTCAGAAAATTTCGGGAAACTTCTGACGGAAATGATATAGCATATGAATTTCGTTTCGGTACTTCAAAATTACGGAAATTTCGACGAAAATTTCGGCAGTTTCGGAGAAATTTAAAACCTTGAGTGACCCAATTGGGTCTAACAGCAATGCCCGGACCCATAAGATCAAGGCAGCCAGCATTCTTCTCTTCTTTTCTCTCTCTCTTTTCTTTTCCTCACAATTATCAAACATGCAAGTCTTAGCGAAGTTTCCTTTTGTGTTGAAAGTCACACAACCTTTATTACTCTATATATGAGTTTTGCCTGTTTAGCTTACTGCATTTTTCTTTTTATATATTCAAAGCTTCGGCAACGAAAACAAAAAACAAATTATAACATTCTTTTCTTATATATATATATATATATATATATATATATATATATATATATATATATATATATATATATATATATATATATATAAGAAAAGCTAATTACAAGTAGAAGCTTCTAGTTTGCATTAAATGCATAGGATTGTCATATATTACTGGCAAACTACAGTAGTAATCCCAAAAATTAAACTTCTTTAATTTCGTCGAGTCTTTCTTTACATATTTGGCTATTGTCATTTATACCAGAAGTTTGAACAATCTCAGGGTTGACTACGCAAGCTCCTCATGTAATCAGAAGACCAGCAACTACTATATATATGTATGTCTGTTCACAGTGTAGGGCAAGATTTAATACAACCTGCAGCAAATTTGCTTGCTATATCCCAATTAAATCTGTAAGTAGTTATATATTGTTAATTACTTTGTTTCGTTCTCTTAATTAATTTGCTTAGTTAACAAATAAGAGACTTGGATAAATTGACAGAGATAGATCGATCGAGCATGGCAGAGACAGTGAGCGCAAGTGCAATAGTTCTTCAAGTCCTGGGCAGAGAAAACTATGAGGATTGGAGTGTACGGGTCAGAACCTATTTGATGGCAAAAGACCTTTGGGATGTGGTTGAAGCCCGTGGTGAACCACCTAAACCTGAGAAGGGTGAAGCTAAGTATAAGACCTGGAGGAAAAACAATGCAGAGGCTCTGCATGCAATTCAAATCTCTTGCGGTCCTGATACATTTCCTTTGATTCGTGACAAAATCACGGCAAAAACTGCGTGGAACACTTTGGTAGCCGAGTTCAAGCCAGATTTACAGAAAACTCCAGGTATGTCAATTTAATTATTTTTTTAATAATTATGGAAAACTTTATGCTAGTGAACTAAAATTTTTAGGTACTACCAGTCTACCACCACTACTATATGCTTCTATAATAGCAAAATCACTAATATATATATATATATATATATGCTCGATCGAGAATGGCAGAGACAGTGACCGGAAGTGCAATCGTTCTTCAGGGCAGAGATAACTATGAGGATTGGAGTGTACGGGTCAGAGACTATTTGCTGGCAAAAGATCTTTGGGATGTGGTTGAAGCCCCTGGTGAACCACCTAAACCTCAGCAGGGTGAAGCTATATATAAGACCTGGACGGAAAACAATGCAGAGGCTCTGCATGCAATTCAAAATTCTTGCGGTCCTGATACGTTGCCTTTGATCCGTGACAAAATCACGGCAAAAACTGCGTGGAACACTTTGATAGCCGCGTTCAAACCAGATTTACAGAAAATTCCAGGTATGTCAATTTGATTATTTTTTTAAATAATTATGGAAGACTTAATGCTAGTGAACTAAAATTTTAGGTACCACCGTACCACTACTACACTATATAGCAAAATCACTAATACATAGACATATTATCGGTGACGTGTGACTAGTTAATTATTTAAAATAGAGCCCTATACTATATATAGAAGGTATACATCCAAACTTCATGGACATATGAGATAAATGGGTTGTGAATAATAAGGTAATAAAAAATGTTTATGATGATAATTAGAACTTGTCGAGATTTCGGAAGTTTAATCCTTCCCCCACTAAACAATTGTCATGGCTAACATAGTAACATATGTTAGGTTTCATCTGAAAAAAAAAAAAATATATATATATATATATATATATATATATATATATATATATATATAGGGCCCTTCCACTAAGGGGTCTCTTTTTTTTTGTCTTTTCTAGGGATAGGGCATTAGACAAACTTTTCAATCACATTTTAGCATCTCAACCATTCAGTTTTTGGGTCCTAATGTATAGATCATTTCTACAAATTTTCAGCCAAATCGGTAATCGTTAAGTTATCAAACTAGATTAAATCAATGGATGAACCAAATCTATCAAACTTGAACCGTTCATACTTATAATCTTAAATCACAATTTTGAATGCCTTAATGATAATCAATTTTTTTTTCTTGACCTAATACAACAACTAGTCTATTGTGAGTCGAACTCACGCCTCACACTTACAAAGGGGGAGACTTATGCCAATAGACCAAATGGTTTGGGCAAGTGGATTATGTTTTTATCTATTTTAATTTTGATTTTAGCATTTTGTCTTGGCTCAATTTGAATAAGTTAGAATTTAGTTACTTACTAATATGAATACGAAAATCTTTGCAGGAAATGCCAACAACTTTCATCAATATGAAGCTCTGTTTAGAGCTGTGAAGGATGGGGACTGCAACGCCACTAATGAGTTTCTTGAAAAAAATAAGAATGCAGTGAGTGCCCGAATTACTTACTTAGGGAAAACAGCTCTCCACACCGCAGCCGATGCCGGGCGGACAAAAATAGTGGAATTATTGGTGAAAAAGATGAGAAAGGAAGACTTGGTGATACAAGGGAATGATGGCAAGACTGCTCTTGTTGTTGCTATAAATAGAGGAGACATGGAAATGGTTAAATGCATGGTTAGAAAGAACAAAAATATCGTTCGCATTCTTGATCGTTCCAACAGACTTCCTGTTGTCTTGGCTTATCGAAATAGCTTTTGGGAAATAGCTAGGTATCTCTATTCTATTACTCCACCGGAAGATTTAAATGGCTCTATTAATGGCGCAACACTAGTTTCTCAATGTTTTTATGCACAACAATATGGTAAGAATATTCATATAAGAATAATATGCATACGGATTATTGCTAAAGTATGTTTCAAATTTATTTTTTTAATTTTTTTTCTCTCATCATTCGGAAATCTGAACAGATATTGCGTGGGATCTAATTCACCGGTGCCCAAACTTAATCACTACTAAAGACCTCTTTGAGGAATCTCCATTATTTGCATTGGCTTCTGTCCCTTCTGCATTCCCGAGTGGCATGCCACTAATATTCTGGAAAAAGTGGATCTATAACTGTTAGTAGCAATCTCTTATCTTTTTCCGTTAACAGATTAACTACTTTCAGTAATATACATACTAGCATTCTCCATACATGCTCTGCATGTCAGCATGTGTAGTAGTTTTTTTTTTTTTATTTGAGAAAATAAAAAAGAAAAGAATTGAATAAAACAGTTATTGTAGAGAGAGATAGTGAGAGAAAAAAGTGGGTTGTGGGATAACTTTTTTTTTTTTTAAGAAAAATTTATTTTATAATTGTCGTATTTACCCTTGTGATTTAATTTATTATCAAAGTATTTTAATCTTTTAGGGTTATATTTGTCAAAATTTTGAGTTTTGGCTAACAAAGGCTCTTCTATTAATAATAGTACTAGCCTTTCTCCACACATGCTCTGCATATGCAAGTAAATTTTTTTTTTTTTTTCAGAAAATAAAAAAGAAAAGATAATGGAAGAAAACGGTTATTGCAGAGAGAAGTTAGTGGGAGAGAAAAGTGGGTTGTGGGATTTATTTTGTTTATTTTTATTAATAAAAATATAATTTGTAATTGTCGTAATAGCCCTTGTGATTTAATTAATTCTCAAAGTATTTTAATCTCTTAAGGTTATTTCTGTCAAAATTTTTGATTTTGGCTAACAAAGCCTCTTCTCTTAATAATAGTATAGATATATATATATATATATATAATGGAAAATAATAAACATAAATTTATATTTTAAATTTGTAAAAAGGAATCAACTAATTATATTATGGCTAAACTTCTAAATGTAATTTGAATAAATTTTCCTAAAGATGCACATAATTTCTCACATTAGGCTTGACCTTTTTCTTTATTTTTTGACTCAAAAAAAGAGGATTTCATTAAGAGCAACCTCAATGGAGGTGCCTTTGATCAAAGTTAATTAGGCTTGACCCTTAAACTATAGTTGAAGATAACCAAATCATATTAAAAACATAAATGATGAGTTTTTTATTATGATCGAATTCCCTAAAGGGAAATTTTATTCACACATATCTAAATACTAAATACACATTCACTACTTAATACACCCACCCATTATATTTTTTGCTTTAATATTTTACTAAATACATCACCCCAAACTTCCCAAACTGCCATCAATTTCACAAAACATATCAATCTTTTTTTAGTTTATAAGAATTATTCTATAGTGTGAAAAATTTTCCAGACCTATATCAATTAATTTCATCTGAGTAGATTAAAGACACGGGCATTGACGTTAATAATGTCAATTTGCGGTAGTTCATGCTTCATAACTAGGTCAAGGAAAAAAAAAAAAAACTTGTGTTGTGAGCAGTTTACAGACGTGAACACTGAACAATCCAAATTAGAATAGGTTATCGATATTAACTTACTGCTTTCAAGAGTTTATCTTTGTATTGAACAACTAAAATTGAAAATCTAAATTTGTAGTTTAAAGTTCAGTAAAAAATGAAGTACCAATACCTCAATTGAGGTTTCCAAAACTCCAATTTAAGAAACTATGTCAATTCCCTCTCAAATGATGAATGTTTGTTGATTAGTTTTGTCAACCATTTCTAGGGTTCTATACCGCAAGCTTAGAAAAGAAGAAAATGTCAGTGCGTGAGATTATCCAATCTCAACAATATATATTCTCTACTTTTTATATAAATGTCTCTTTTGGTCATTTTATCTATCCATTAAATCTCATATTGAATGTAATAAAATACGGATGTGTACTTAGTATATTAGGGTGTGCGAATAAAATTTCTCTTCCCTAAATTATGTAAAAAGTTTTACAACGGTAACAAAAATTTCAAGCTTAATAAGATATGTAAAAGACTCAATTCAAAAAGATATGTAAAAGACTACTTTTAAGTAATAATTTAGCCTGCATTCTTTCCTTATAGGTATTCATATACAACCTGCTTCTCCTTTTGTCAATATAACAATTGAAGATGATACCAACACCAACAATAATAACACCACCGCCACTTCAACATCATCATCGTCATCTACATTTCACAAGAATTTCATATGCTCAGGTATAATCTATGTAACATTCTCTCTAACCATTTCACTTCAACATTTGTTGTCATTCTTATTATATATAGATTATATAGTGTAGTATTATGAGACAATTCATTTTCTGTTTCATTTGTTTTTTCTCTATATTGTTATTAGAACATCAGATCTACTAAGATTCTATCAAATGTTGTTATTTAACTATCTTAAAAACTATTGACATACACTTTCCAATGAGCATCAAAATGTACTTAATTTATTACGACCTTGCATTAGCTCACAGCAATTCACTCACTAAAATTTATACAATTAACTCATTTAGTATGTAGTTGACCTTGATCTAAAAAGGATAAAAAGATATGGAGAATGAGAATTAAAATGTACATTACTAAGACATGTATTGACCATTAGATTTAATTTGATTGATTGATTTTTGATGGAGATGATTTCTAAGGATAACTAGTCTAAAAATAAATAGTCTCAATCATAATTGTATATTACCAGATAAGAAGAACACAATGGGACAAAATTAGAAGGTTATAATTATGTGTATTTTTTTTGTTTGGTCATAAAAAGGGAACAATACCTTTTTTTTTTTTTTTCTTTTTCGGTCTGGAGAGAACCTTACACTTGCCATCTATCTAACATACTAGCTTTTGGATTCTCATTGCAGTTGTAGGTTTGCCCCGAAAGTTCATTTGGAATATCAGTGAGCTTTTAGGTATGATATTTATTTTCAGGAAGCTGTTACTAACAATACTATAATGTCAACCTATACTCCTTTTGTTGTTTATATGTTAGTGCAGAAAAATAATGAAGTATTAATCTGGGGTGTGGACTGACATTATGGATGTGTTAATAACAACAATTTTTGTTTTTTCAATACTAATATTTATACAGTTTTGTATAAAGTATTTAATAATGGTTTCAATGTCAACTAGGAATCAACCACATATATAGAATGAAACTAGTTCATACCCGATCTAGTGAATTTCTTGAATACATGTGTGATAGGATAAAGAGTTTGAACAGCGAACAAATGAAAGATGGAGTTGTACAATCATCAGTCTTACGAGCTGTCGAGAGAGGAATTCCTGAGTTTGTTAAATCCATATGTAATGCGAATCGAGAACTTGCTCGAAGCACTAACGAAATGGGACGCAGCATATTTCACTATGCCATTGAATGTCGACAAGAAAAAGTTTACAACCTTATTTATGGGCATGACATGAGAAATGCGATTTCAAGTCTTACAGACGCGTATAATAATAACATGTTACATATGGCAGCATTGTTGTCTCCATTTGCACAGCTCAATCGGATTCCAAGTGCAGCTTTACAAATGCAAAGAGAATTACAATGGTTCAAGGTTAGAATTCTTCACTTTTTAAATTTAGCTATGACGAGTGATATCAAGCATGAATGAATTCATTTAGTACCATAAGTTTTATAGCCAAATAACAGTCTCCCCTCAATATTATACAAATGCATTATGACACTCTATAAGATTAATTTTTTTTTTTAATGTCCATTCTCATTTAATCTTTAGATTTTGGTTTCATAAACATAATTTTAATCTAACTAAAGGTTGATAGTTAAATCCTAAACTCAAAACTCTAAAGTGATACTTTTAATTCTCAAATAATCGACGATAGATTACAAACCATAAATCTCCTAGAAGCTTACACTATAAATAAGGTGCAAATGAAGAATTTAGTTCACAAGTGCAGCTTTATTATTTTTGTATTCTTTTCTAGATTACTTACACTAGTCAGTAACCTTCATTCCGTCCATTTCTGTATCTTCTTTCTTGTTGGCTACTTATGTTGGGATTAATAAGATAAAAGTCTACCTTCCCAAGATTTGGGTTGGGCTCTCATGTTGCCCCTTATTTCCCATTATGAGCTTTTCAATGAATTCCAACTTAAGGGGGAAAAAAAAAACTTTGTGTTTTAGCAATTGTGATTTGGGTAATCATGTCCTCTCAAATAGTTTATAGGAACAAATTAACATTCACTTCTTTTAATCACTTTTTTTTTCTCTTAATTTTACTTAATGAATATACAGGAGGTGGAGACTGTTGTAGCTCCCAAGGCCCGTGAGTTCATAAATTGGACCGATTATATGACACCACGGGATCTATTTACAAAACATCACAGAAATTTGTTGAAGGAAGGAGAAAAATGGATGAAAGATACTGCAACTTCTTTTACAGTGGTCGGGGCTCTTATTGTTACCCTCATGTTTGCTACAGCATTTACGATTCCTGGAGGATATAAAGGAGATACAGGTTTTCCAATATTCATAAATGAAAGATTGTTTATGGTATTTATAATTTCAGATGCCATTTCACTATTTTCAGCTACAACTTCGTCCTTGATGTTTTTGGGAATCCTCACTTCACGTTATGCAGAAGATGATTTTCTCAAATTTCTACCCACAAAGATGATAATAGGGCTATTCACCCTTTTTTTCTCCATTGCAACCATGATGATAGCATTTTCTGCCGCCCTGCTCCTTATACTTAAAGAAAAACCATGGACTACCACTCCAATTATTTTGTTATCTTGTGTTCCAGTTACCTTATTCGCTGCTATAAAAATTCCTCTTCTTGTTGAAATTCTTCTTTCTACATACGGACGAGGAATATTTGATAAGAATGTCGAAAAATGGCTATGAAGCTTTGTACTAATTTGTTTAGATCCTATAATTGAACGACTGGATTTATTCATCAACTTTTGTGTATTCATGCCTTATACTAGTTTATCAATATTTCCTGCAACCGTAGCAAACCAAATTATAAAGGATGATAGATTTTTATTTACCTACTTCTTACCTTTTACTTTTGTGTATAATTGTTGCCTTTATTTTTTGAGGAAAAAAAAAACCATATCTAGGCTTGTTTAGACTTTGATTTGGAAAAATGGTTGCAACAAATCTTGCATTTAGAGAGCGAGCCACAAGAGGCTTGCCGAGCTGATGTTAACCGTAGGACTCATAAGGCCATTGACAGGGATCATCTTGTGGACTTGTCCATACAGCTGCCCCTATATGGTGGTGTTCCTGATGGTGTTGTCGAGTTGCTTGGTCTCGACGCTGGTGCTGGAGCTAGGGGTGATGAGGGGGTCGTGGAACGTTTTGATGAACGAGTCCCCCTAGTTACTGCTTCGGAGTGTCAACCGGCTCTTGTTATTAGGGAAAGAGAGTGTTCCGGCAGTGGAGGTGCCAGTGGCTGACCTACAGGAGCGTAGTGTTGATGATGTCGTGCATAAGGAGGCACCTCTGGATAATGTTCTTGTTGACATCAGCTCTGGTGAAACCAAGGTGGCAAGCCAACATGCCCCCAATGTTAGTTCTGTGGTAGTTACTGGTTCTAGGCGTACTGTTGAGCGGGTTGATCGAGTTGTCGCTTCTGAATGTGTGAGGCGTGTGGCCGAGTCCCTGGCTTCCTTGGTGTCTGATGCCCGTGCTAGGAGTACCGAGCCTTTAAAAAAGAAAAGAAAGGGTGGTGGTACTCGTCTTGGGCATCTTGCCATGGGTTTATCCCTGAATCTCGGGCTCAGAATAAGGCTCGACAAACCAGCAACCAAGGGGGAAAATCCAAGTCCCACTCTAGTGGTGGATCTCGGTACTCCCGAGCTGAGGTTACTGGTAGTCTGACCTAGGTGTTGGGGAGTATTGGTGTTGGGAAAAGTTACATGCCAGCCATGGTGGCCGACCTGCGTTGTATTCTCCGTGATGGGGACCATATCAACCGAGGTGACCCTGTTGCCAATGTTGAGGGCTCTCGGGAGAATTTGATGCGAGTAAGTAGTGTTTCATGTACATTGTTTTATTGGCTCTGTTTTTTTGTTATTGTTGTTATGACATCCTCGGTTTCTTTTTGTTTGTAGGCTGCTCACCTCGTGTATGCCTCTACTGATGGTTTGATTCGCCATCAAGCTTCTGAAATTGGGTGTCTGGAGGCCACCTTGAAGGCGGAGAGGGTGAGGGCTGATAAGATGCAACATGTTTTAGACTCCGAGCCCGAGTGGCGGGAGGGGTTGCTGTGAGCATTGATGTAGGTGTTGAGAGGAGGCGCCAACTCGAGCGAGACCTGTTTATCACTCAGGAGTCTAGGCTTGAGCTAGATATGGTCTTGACCCAAGAGCGGGGTTTGAGGCATGATGCCTAGGCTGTCTAGGAGCTTGTGCACTTGGAGATCTCCTCCCTGTAGCGAGGTGTTGAGCGGTTGGAAAAGCCTGTGTGGCAGTACAGTGGGTTAAGGATTGAACTTGATCAACTCACCTATTAGCTTGCTGAGTATGAGACCCTGGTTCAAGAGTGAGATGCAGACTTGGTTGCTTTGGCCCCTTTGGCTATCGAGTTGGAGGCTAAGGTGAATCGGCTCAGGACTTTTGAGCGTCTTCCACTCGAGAGAGGTATCGAGGTTAAGTGTCTTAATGGAGAGTTGGACAGGGAGAAGGCGAGGGCGCAGTTGGAGGAGTCAGAGAGGAATAAGCATACCCTTGTTGATGATTGCTCGGAGTTGAGGAAAAAGTGTGATTTGAAAAGTAATGCGATACTCCGTACTAGGAGGGAAGGCGCAACTCAGTGGGCAGATGCATATGAGCAATCCCCTGGCTTCATCGCAAAGATGAAGCAGGCTTTTGGTGAACAATTAGACCAAGATGGCCATTGCGAGGGGCTGGGTTAACAAGGAGAAGATGACTGGGGACTTGCGAGCTGACCAAATCGCCAAGAATGAGGCCAAAGCTCGTGAGGAGGATGTTGGTCATGAAGCCTTACGTAGGTTGGCGAATCTGCCCCCACCAACTGCTGTCGCCCATCCGGTTAAGAAGCCAGGGGTCGAGGAGGTTCAGGCATCTACTGTTGAGGTGAGCTAAGCGATCCTGAAGGGTCTAATCTGGTGTTGAGCAGTGAAAGATGCTCTATTTGGATTTGTTTAGGGTTTTATGTTTGGCGTTTCCGTTTCTCTTTTGTGATGTAAAGAATGTTTGGCGATTTTGGTACTTTCTATTAATTTTGTTTTTGTGCTTTGATTTGCTAATGTGCACATTGTTTGAAACAGTCCATCCTTGATTTATAATTTTTGGAGATTTGGAAAGTCATGTCTTTATCCTCGTAACTGTTGTCATTTATCTCTTTTCTGGTGTGCTTTTATTGCTCTTTGATATTTTTGAATCTTGGTAAACACATGCATTTTCCTAGCAATAAATGTCGCCATATTCAAGCCAATTGGTGACTATCTGGGCAGTGGGGTCTGCGCTATTGTAAGACCTCGAAAATTTGTTATTAACTCCTAAATGTTTCCTGGGATTAATAAAGTGTTCGTTTGTACGATTTCGTGGTTCGAGGGTGGAGTGGAATTATTTTCGGACGAATAATTATTCGAAGTGCACGTTTTAGGGGGTTCACAAAGGTTGACTTTTTATATGTTTAGATTCTGTGAGAACTTCCTTCACGAAAGTCGTAGAGCGCGTCGATACGAGTTCGTGGACATGTGGAGCGCGGAAATTGGAGTTCGTATGAGAAAGTTATGAGCGATTGAAATTTGGGAAAATTTCTATAAATATAAGAAAATCCGAGATTTTTTCATAAATCCCAAAACTTCCGAAATTTCCATTTTCTTCCCCATAATTCTCTCTGTTCTCTCTCCTCCGCGCAACCCGACCCGAGGCGAAACCCGGAATCCGACCCGACTGAATCTTCCACCTCCGGCCACCAACGGCGACGCAACCACCGGTCTCGGACTCAGACCAACGTCGCCGACCGCCCTTTGGTGCTCGCCGTCGACGATAACGGCTGGAAGTAGAAGATCGGAGCGCCCAAAGTTATGCTTTCGGGATCCGACCGGTTTTCCGATCTCCGACGACTTCCCGGCCGATTTCTTCACGGTTTTGGAATGTCCTCTTCCTGCTGATCATCCCCATATAAGCCTTGCATCACGATTTTGAGTGTGGAGAGAAAGACCAAGGTTTGAAGTTTTCGACGTCCCTGATTCGATCTAGGATCTAATCAGACGCACGAGAGTGATCCAACTTCCAAGCTTGATCTAGGACGATCTAGACCGAATCTCACTTAGCTCCAGGTATGAAGGTGGCTCATCTCTTCATTTTGAACATGTTTGTAGTTGACGACTTTTGCATCGGAGGTGGTTGACCACTGTCGTTGACCGCCTGCTGACCCGTCGCTTGTGGCGGCGCGTCAGACTATATTTTTGTGTTCTGTTTTCAGTTTATGCATCTACGCATCAATACAGTCGTAGATGCATAAACGACGGTGAGGATTTGGAGAAAGTTGATGCATGTTAGGGTTTTAGGGTTTTCGATTCGTTTCGGTTTTCGATCCGTGAGGATTTGGCCGTCCGATCGACTTGTAGTTTTGATTTGTTGATTGTAGAAGTGTTCTGAAGACGTTGGATGGTCTCGGATGAGGATCCGACTGTTGGATCGTCGTATAAGTGTGTTTTGTGAATTGTGTGCTTTGTGTTGTATTGAGTGTGGCCTTGATTTGGTTAGGTGATTGATGGTTTGAGTTGGCGCACGATTGTGAATCGTATCTTGGCTGTTAGAGAAGACGCAGCAGGATTTGGAGGTGAGTAAATCTCACGGTGTTTCGGTTGATAAATTAGTTATGTTTTATTTTAGTATATTTTATTGTTAGCATGCAAAATCATTTATCAAAATAAATTATTTGTTTTAAAATATATGAATTTGATCGACAACGGTTCATGGGTAAGTTAAAACAATGTTTTGATATAAAATGATTTTCGAGTAGTTAAATTGTAAAACTATAGTTGGTATTTGTGGTCATTCCTGCGTGAATGACTACGTATATATATATGGACTAATTTCAGTTTACCCCCCTGAGGTTAGGGGTCGTCATCATGTTAGTCCCTCGAGTTTCAATTTAATCAGTAACACCCTTGTACTCTCCAAATTCATCAGCCGTGTCCAATTTATACTATTCCGTCCAATTTGGACCATTAAGTCTGACTTTTGAGGGCTAAAATGGTCATTTCAAGACAAAAAAAAAAACTTAAAAAAAAAAGAAATTTTTTTTTTTTTTTTTTTGCATTTTTTTTCTGTTTTTTTTTCATTTAAATTTTTTTTTTCCATTTTTTTTATTTTCTTTTTCTTTTTCTTCGCTTATTATTATTATTTTTTTTTTATAATTTTGTCTTCAACCTATACACCACAAGTTATAATAGGTTTATAAAAACAAAAAAAATACTCTAGGTGGTTAAAAAGCCGCTCGCTGATCTACGATATTTGTGATATATCTCCAATAAAGCGAAGAATTTTAGGATATATCTGTAAAATATAATAGGTTTATAAAGTGAAGAATTTTAGGATATATCCCCAATAAAGTGAAGAAATATGTATAAAACATGATTAAAAAAATAAATATAGATATTTCTTCACTTTATTGGGGATATATCCTAAAATTCTTCGCTTTATGGGAGATGTTCCACAAATATCGTAGACCAGCGAGCAAAGAATTTTAGGATATATCCCCAATAAAGTGAAGAAATATCTGTATTTATTTTTTTAATCACATTTTACAAATATTTCTTCACTTTATTGGGAATATATCCTATTATTCTTCACTTTATAAACCTATTATATTTTATAGATATATTTTACAAATATATCCTAAATTTTTTTGCTTTATCGGAGATATATCACAAATATCGTAGACCAGCGAGCGACTTTTTAACCACCTAGAGTATTTTTTTTTTTTTTTTTTATAAACCTATTATAACTTGTGGTGTATAGGTTGAAGACAAAATTTATAAAAATAAAAAATAAAAAAATAAAAAGAAACACCTAGAGTATTTTTTTTTTGTTTTTATAAACCTATTATAACTTGTGGTGTATAGGTTGAAGACAAAATTTTTAAAAAATAATAATAATAAGCGAGGAAACAGAAAAAAAAAAAAAAAAAAAAAAAAAAGTATATATTTTTTATAATTTGGAGCTCAAAATTACCATTTTACCCCCTACGTGGGGCCCACATAACAGATTTAACAGCCAATTTGGACGGAGGTCCAAAAATTGGACAAGGCTGATGAATTTGGAGAGTACAAGGGTGTTACTGATTAAATTGAAACTCGAGGGACTAACATGATGACGACCTCTAACCTCAGGGGGGGGTAAACTGAAATTAGTCCTATATATATTTACGTGGAATATATATATGGAGGGTGTGGCGTTGTGATATGTATATGTTTGATGATTATATTGTTGAAAGAGTGAATTGAAAATATGATGTGACATTGTGAGTCGTGTGGGATTTCCTTAAAAGGTTTTGTTCTGAGGGCTAAGTGGTCCGAGGTCCGACGGTTACAGTGGTAACCTGTTAGGGGGGTTTTGTTCTGAGGGCCAGGTGGTCTGAAGTCCGATGGTTACAGTGGTAACCTGTTGTTAAGTCATCGGATGCTTGCACTTTGGTCAAGGGGGCAGGTTACGATACAGTTATCGCATGCTTGTACCTTGGTCAAGGGGGCAGGTTACGGTTCAGTTATAGGATGCTTGTACCTTGGTCAAGGGGGCAGGTTACGATGCAGTGGGTTGTTGTAAGATGATTTATTTGGAGTCGATAGGTGAACATCGACTATCGACTTTGGTGTTGATGGGTGATCATCGACTCTAGTGTGAGTTGTTGATCTGTGTGATGACCTGTGTGGTGGTTGGCGTTGTTAATAGATGTTTTTAGTAAATGTTTCTATTTATTTCTATTATTGAATTGTTGTTTTCTTGGTAATCTCCTGAACTAAATTTTATGCAGGTGATAGGAGCATTTTAATGTGGTATTTTAATAGTTAATTCCTCACATTTTGCTTAGTTAATTCCTTAACGAATCGATTTTTAATTCATTTTTTATTTTTAGGTACATTGGAGTAGATGATGATGAAATAAGTGTTAGGTCCATAAAATGATGGAGAAAAATGGAAATGCACTAAAAAGGTCAACTTTACACATTTTCCTACTCCGGCTAGGAGAAACCAAGCCAAGCAAGGAAGAAGGAGCGACCACCTGACCAAATGAACTTCAAATGAGCTGAAACCTTCCAGATCCATTCTAGACATCCTAAGAAACATTTCTTATGAAGAGTGCAAGAGCCAAAAAGAAGTGGAAGGCCTTCAAACAGTCAGCCCAATTTTCTGCAGAAGCAAAACTGGAAAACTGGACCTGTAAGGAGTCCAGCAGAAATTCCGGCCCAAACACATGGAGATAAATTCTGAAAATTTTACAGAATGATCTACACTCATGATGGATCATTTCATATGAAGAAGTCACGGGCAAAATCTGAAGTCTTGGTGGAGAATTAATTGAAGGAAAAATGAGTAGAAAGTGACTCAAACCTAACAAATTCCATTAGTGTTTAAATATTCAAACCTAACAAATTCCATTAGTGTTTAAATATTCAAACCTAATAAATTCCATTAATGTTTAAATGCTCAAACCTAACATATCATCATTTGTTTAAATCCAAATAGTTTTGCTTGGTAGCCTATAAATAGAGGCTACAACAAAGAAGAAAGGACATTCCTTCATCCATTCCATTTTCTTTGTCTCTCCATTTCCTTTCCATTTTCCTTTCCATCCTCTAGTTTCAAGTTTAGTCATCTCCACGAGTTCAAGCAAGGCCAAAGAAGAAGAAGAGAAGCCGTGAGCACTTCCATCCATAGCCATCCTTGAAGCTTGCTTTCGAGTTTCAAGAATCCACAACGTGAATCATCCATCTCATCTTCATCCACGGTGTAATCCTATTCTCCTTTGTAACCTTTGCTTTGAATTTCGTTGGTTATGAACTAGTTGACATATATGTTTGAACAAAGTATTATTTCTGGAATTTTTATGATTAATTGAGAATTTTCAGATTCATATATTGTGATTCGAGAGTTGCTTATGTGGGTTTGTTTAATTAAATTTGCGTTATAGATAACTTTTGTATTTTAATCTTATGTGGTTGCAAACACTTAGGGTTTCGATATGAATGGTGCTAGGTTTAAGAACATGAAATCGACTTTTCGTTTTGTGTAAACTTGAATCAAAGTAGTAAAGGTTTTGTACAAAGATCGAATTTAATTAAAGAGAATTGCAATTAGGTGGACTTTTCCATACTAAGTTGTACACTTGAGTTGATAGCCTTTCTCTATGTGTAATGCGTTAAACATGACATGATTGACTAGCTTTCTAGGGTTTGATTGCATGTTTGATAGGATTAATCTAGGTGCTTTCGCTTAGGTTAATTAGCATTGAAAAGTAAAAAATGGGAATTCATTTGCTTTCGAATGTTTCACATGATCAACTCCTTTCTCATGACTTAGATGAACAATATTAGGGTTTGAATCAATTTTAATCATAAGTTTCGGTTTTGATCTTTGTTCCTTCATTCCATTCGTATTTTTATGTTTTTGCATTTTAATTGTTTTTGTTAACTTAGTTTCATTTTCGAAAAAACCAAAAACAAAATCCCCCCTTTTCGTGTAAAATGTTTATATTTTGTGAATACATTTGTGAATATTATACTTTGTTTTAATTTTAATTGTTTAATTGTTTGACAATGACAGGTGTACCCTCAATCCCCGGAATAGAACGATCCCTATTTGCTTATACTACTAACGATCTTTTCAGGGTTAAATTATGCGCTTGCTTTGAGCGTATCAATTTTTGGCGCCGTTGCCGGGGATTGAAAAATCACTTGTTTTTGTTTATAATTGTTGTATATAAACTGTTTGATACTTAGTTTAAATTAACTAGGTTGTGTTTTTTTTATTGTTGAATACGAATTTAATTGTAGGTTGTAAATTAAAGAAGGAATAGGTGAAGTCGTGTTTATTAATATTGGCCTAAACCCCTTATTGGTACCTAGTTCAGGTCCCTTAAGGTTGAGGGCGGCCTTTATTAACATTCATTGAACTGTCTAACACACTTAGGACCTTTTACATCCTAGTAAGAATATCCTATGTGAGATGGTGTCTAGGAAGGGGACAACGTTCATGACGGGTTTTTGAATCCAGAAGTGCTTATAAATGGGCTTAGCTCATGCCAAAATGGATTTTTCCTCTCGTGTTCACCCTCCCCTACCTGGCCATTTCAGTAAGGTTGCCCAACGGATGTAGGAGGGACTTTGTGTCTAGACGACTATACTTGGGCCGCACGTCCACTTGATTTACCGCTTGGAATTAGATTTGATATCAATAATGTTTATAACAAAAGAAATACTTGTGCATACTCTTTACGTGTAAATTATTTTGTTGTTTCACACTTTATACTTGTAAAAATACTTTTTACGTTTTATACTCACTTGTGTACTTAACTTGTGTCTTATGTACAAAATACTTGTTAATTATACTTGTAGTTTGTAATTCATAGTTACTTGTTTATTATTATTTTTTTTTTTTTGTTTGTATTTCTTTGTTAATATTAAGTTACTAACTTTATTTAATGTAGGTACCGTCTGGCTGCAAGACGTAAAATACAAGCGCTGCTTGGGAGGCAACCCAATTCAGAATATAATCAGATTTGCTTTCTCTTCCCCTTTTACTCCTCCATTTTCTTTTTGTTTTAGTAGTTATTTTCGTAAATTCCATCCCTATATGCTTACTTATTTCATTGCATGCTTTTAATTGATTACATTGAGGATAATGCAATATTTAAGTGTGGGGGAAGGGATTTATATTTTTGTCTTTCATTTTGAATCCTATAAATATTTTTGTCTTTCATTTTGAGTCCTATATTTTAAAAAAAAATAATAATAATAATAAAAAATAAAAAATAAAAAAAATAAAAAATAAAAAAATAATAAAATAAAATGCATTCATTCAGTCTTATTAAATTCAGCTTTTTACAAAAAAAAAAAAAAACAAAAATAAATAAATAAAAAAATAATAATAAAAAAAAAATAAAAAAAAATATCTCCCAAATTGTATATTTTGTATTTCTTAGTTAATTATAGTTACTAACTTTCTAATTTCTATTCTGTCTGGCTGAAAGACGTTAAACTCAAGCGCTGCTTGGGAGGCAACCCAATTCAGAAGTAGCTGTGAAGGAGTCTACCTACACAGATTTGCTTTCTCTTTCCCTATCTCTTTTTATTTTTTATTTTTTTTCTCTTTTGTTTTTATTTTAGGATTTATTTTCATAAATGTCTTCTATCTATGCTTATTTGTTTCATTGCATGCTTATGATTGATTACATTGAGGACAATGCAATATTTAAGTGTGGGGGAAGGGATTTATATTTGAGTCTTTTATTTTGAGTCAGATATATTGGAAAATACAAAAAAATCGAAAAATGTCAAAAATTAAAAAAATTTCGTTGATTTTATTTATTGAGTCTTAGTCCTTTGTTTTTATTTTTGAGTCATAGGATGCCCTTTTAACTGTCTAGGATGAGCTTATATCTCTGAAATTAAGGCTAAAAGAGGATCACAAGATTGGGATAATATTTGATGATATTCTTTGGTTAATTATGATTTATGAAAAGCATATGAATGTGTAGTAGATATGGTGCATGCGTAACTTTGGTACAGAATATGAACATGTGGATGATAAGTTATGATTCATAATAACCCTTGTGAGAATTTGAGCCATGTGCCCTTTCTTTGTTGAGTGATTAATGGAAAAAAAAATGAATTATACTCTTATTTTCTTGGCGATGATTCTGTTGATCTCATTATTCTTTCATCTTGATTGATTACATGCCATAGATTAAGTTTAATGGACTAGAGAATGCTAGAATTCGCTCTTGTGCTTGTTAAGACGTTTTGTCAATACATGGCCCTGATTCTGGAAAGGATAGAGGCACCTAGGAACTACCACCATTGCCAAATAAGCCTGTGTCCCTATTTGTGCCCGTCGTGGGACCCCCTTAGATAAACCCCTTTGAGCCTACATGTCACGCCCCGAATTTTGAATAATAAATTCAAATCCGAAACCTGAATAATTACAATTACAAAAAAACAAATCTCGAAACTTCGAGTTCATTATTACAATTCACTCTCACAATATATTATAAAGCTCAAATGAGCATAACACACCTCACAACTTACAATTGTTGTAAAACTCTAACAATTGCTCTAACCGCACGATCACCGTCCTGGTTCTCCTGTCCTGTAGGATTACCCGCTACACAATTTGAATAGTGTACCGGGAGTTGCAACAACACAAAACCCGGTAAGCTTTTTACAGCCAGTATGAGTAAACAAGAAAGAACTGTTGATTTATTAGATTTCAAGACTACCACAAACCCACGTTACTTTCTCACTCTCATATATATATATAGACACTTATGAGTTACTCTCAAATTCGCTCATAAGATTTCCCAACATTTGGTAGACAGACTCATATATATATATATAGACCCTTATGAGTTACTCTCAATTTCCCTCATAAGGTTACCATATATATATTGACACTTATGAGTTACTCTCAATTTCACTCATAAGGTCACTCCACATTTGGCAGACAGACTAGAGCTCTAACTGAACGTAACCACTCGTCCGGCCACAGACGTGATTACGATTTAATACTATTAATAACCACCAGCCCGGTACGAGAGCGTGATTCACTAATAGATGCCATGGTCACCTCGTGACCTAGTGATCTCCACAGATCACAACAATTTATTGTTCCTCAACAATAAAACTCAACACCTCTCACAATATATTGTTTCTCAACAATAAACTCAATACCTCTCACAATATATTGTTTCTCAACAATAAACTCAACACAACTCCAACAATACATATTATTTCACGTAATAATATATATACAGACATTCACACAGGAATGTCTAGTAATACCAACAATAGTTCATATGATTGCAACAAAATAAGCAATTAATTGTATTGGGTTCGTAATATGAACCACGTGAGGTTTACTCACCTCGATAATCCCGCTGCGTCTTCAATTCAGCTCAAAATACGATCCACAATCGTCCACCAACTCAAACCGTCAATCACCTAGTCCAATAATGATCTTGACTTAGCCAACAACTCAAATATGAAATTAAACGACGATCCAACGCTCAGATTCAAATTAAACGATGATCCAACGGTCGGATCTGAATTTAATGATGATCCAACGGTCGGATCCTCACGGATCGCCTTTAGGATCATCCTCCAAAATTATCACGAAGATCCAACGGTCAGATCTTCCTGAATCGCCTTTACTAACATCTCCACAAAATTATATGAAAATCCGACGGTCAGATTCTCACGAATCGCCTTCCGAATCACTATTTCTCAATTATACGAAGATCCAACGGTCGGATCTTCGTCCGTGACCTTACAAGGTCACCGGGACAGTCATACGATCAACATATCCAAAATTGAAGCAAAACCGATGGTCAGATCTTCACAGATCGTAAACCGAAGATAAACGTAAAAACGTTAAATAGTAACGTCAAAACGTAAATCCACTATTTATCAACTTTTTCTAACATGACCATGTTATATATCAAAACGCTCGTATGGATGCATAGATCATCGCCTAGATAATGAAAACTCGAAATATGGTCTGATGCGCCGCCACAAGCGGTGGTCAGTGGGCGGTCAACGCGGCGGTCAACGACGGTCAACCACCTCAGATGGCAAAGTGACCAACTACAAACTGGTTCAAAATGAAAGGGTGATCGACTTCCATACCTGGAGCTAAGTCTGGTTTGGCCTAGATCGTCCTAGATCAAGCGTTGAAGTTGGATTAATCTCGTGCGTCTGATCAGATTCAGATTAAATCAGGGACGTCGAAAAAGTCAAACCATGATCTAGCGTTCTATACACAAAATCGTGATGAAAGGCTTACATGGGGATGATCAGCATGAGGAGGAGATCACGAAAATGGGGACGATCGGCCCATGCAACGCCGGAAAAGTCGTTTTCCGGTCGGGTCGGGTTCACATGGCTGGGGCGTCTTCGATCTCCATCTGGGGGCAGCGGCGGGGCAAGACGGTGGCAGGGAGCGGCTGGGCGTGCGACGGCGAGCTCGGGGAAGGCCGGGTCCGTGGCCAGAGGAGGCCGGAGGAGGGCCGTTCGGCCGGGTCGGGTCGAGCGGTTCGGCCGCGTGGGAGAGGAGAGAGGACGGAGGGTTTCGGGGGACTATTCCGCAAAATCTCCATTTTTTTGTCCTTAATGAATAAATCAGAAATTTTTCCTATTTATAGAAAATTCCCAATTTTCAAATATTCATAACTTAATCATACGAACTCCGAATAATGCGTTCCACATGTCCACGAACTCGTATCGACGAGCTCTACAACTTTCATGAAGGAAGTTTTCCCAAATTTTGAACGAATAAAAAGTCAACTTTGTTGACCCCCTAAAAACGTTCGTTTTCGAAAATAAAATCGTTCGAACTAATTCCACAACTTCTCCAAGCTTCGTACTCGCTCCTACTATCGTGAAATCATTTCTAAAAATCCACGGAAATTAATTTGGATTTTTCGGGGTATTACAATCTACCCTCCTTAAAGAAATTTCGTCCCGAAATTTGAGCGTAAGTCAATTCCTCTCGATTAAGGTTGACCTAATCATAGAATCTCCATCTTTTCCAAATCTGTAGTAATCTACAAAGCCACAATCCTTTGTATAAAAATACATTCCTAGGGCCACTAAATCCTTTCATCACAATGTAAATTCACAAAACAACTGCTCAACAACACTCCACATCACATACACAAAATCGTCACATGGATCATCTCATAGATCCTCACATAGATCTTCACATAGATCTTCACATAGATCATCACTCTGTACTGGCATACAAGCACAGTAAACACTCCCACAAAGTGTTTCGCTACTCAATTAGCATCACGGTAAATCTCCATAGTAAAACTCAAGCATGCACCTTTCTTCACAACAATAGAGATGCATCACTCAAAACAAATCATCCCCAAAAGCACGCCAATAAAATATGTCACCCAGTGACGATGACTTGGGCTTGTTCAATCCTTGGGCTAAGCATTAGGGCTGGCCAATTGGGCCTGAAGAAATCGGACCATCCACATTTCGAACCGGCCCAAACCACTTTGGGTTTAACATTTGGGCCTACTATTCGGGCCGAACAATTGGGCTTACCATTTGGGCCTACCATTTGGGCTTACTATTTGGGCTTACTATTTGGGCCTACCAATCGGCCCACCAACTTCCAGCTCGGCTACGGTATGAAATTGTACATACCGTATATACGTATGCATACCGTACAGATCGTATATACGTATGCATACCGTACAACTGTATATTCGTATGCATACCGTACAGACCGTATATACGTATGCATACTGTACAACTGTATATAAGTATACATACCGTACAGACCGTATATACGTATGTATACCGTACATACCGTATATACGTCCGTATATCAAGCATATACGAGATCCAAAAATATTTGTAAGAGGTAAGGTTCGAACTCCCGACCTCAAACACGAAGGTTTTGCTCCCAACCACTGAAGCAAGAGCTGCCTTCATTAATATATGCTCACGTGTTATATTTATTATGTCATAAGCGACATAAATAAAATAACGGGGGAGGCAAGGTTCGAAACCTCAACCTGCCGCACGAAACCTTTGTCCCCCAACCACTGGAGCACAAGCTGTGCTTAATATAATGTGTACAAATTTTATACTTATTATGTCATAACGAACATAATAAAAATAAACGAGAGGCGAGGTTCGAACCTCAGACCTCTTGTACACGAACTGTACACTCAACCACTCGAGCACGGCTGCTCACGTTATTATCCATACAAATCCTTTTATTTAAACCAACTGTTTCAACTGTTTAAACAATTCGGCCCAAAACATCCAAGACTGTTGCAGAAACCCAGCCCAACGTATCCAAAACTGTTACAGAAATCCAGCCCAACTCATCCAAAACTGTTTCAGAAACTCGGCCCATCATGTCCAAAACTGTTTCTGAAACTCGGCCCATCAGGCCTCCACCCACAGCTACAGTGATGCCTTGATCCGAGACAGGCCCAAGTACGGCCCACTTGTGTCACGGCTTATCCCTTCCGTGATTTACGGCAGTCAAATCTGCTTTCGGCTACAGCTGTCTGCCACAGCGCCTCGAGATTCCCTCGGTCCCCTTACACGCTCTCCACGCGCCAACAGCTTTTCCGGGTTTCGGGGCGACTTTAATCCAACGCGTGGATTGAATCTCAGAGATCGTCCATCCAACGGTGGAGATCTGCTCACCTCGTTCTATAAATAGGTGCATCCTGGAGAAAAACTGTTCACACCAAAGAAAAGAAATTTTCCCCAGCCATTCTCTCTCAAACTCTGCAGCCTTCCTCTCGAAACTCAAATCCTTTCTTCATCAATTTCAATCCTTCTCTTCTGATCTTCTCTCCCATCTAGTTGATTCAATCCCATCTTTCCTCTGAACTTTCAGATCTTCAATCTTTTCCTCCAAATCTTCAATCCTTCTTTCTCAGATCTTTTCTTCCATTTGAAGATTCGATCTCATCTTTCCTCTGAGAATCTCAGATCTCCAATCACCAGTTCAACAACTCCAATCCTTCTAACAAAATCTCCCTCAAACACTAAACCATGTATTCCTCGATTTCCACATCCTCTCACCCCATGACCCAAGAGCCACGAACTCTGCAACTAATGGAGCTCCAAACCCCGCAACAAATGGAACCACAACAACAGCAACCAACAGAGGAGGGAGGAAACACCCAAGCAGCTGGAAGTAGTGCCAACATGGATTTCTGGCGAAGCCGTACCAGGTGGATTCCTACTCCAGAACAAATAAGAATCCTCAAGGATCTTTACTATGTCAAGGGATTTAAGTGCCCAACTACAGAGCAGATTCACGAGATCTGTCTCCAGCTGAACCAGTATGGGCATGTTGAGGGTAAGAACATTTACTTTTGGTTCCAGAACGTCAGGGCTCGAGAGAAGCAGATGAATAGGTGTAATCAGGCTGCTCCAGTGCCCATGAGAACTAGTTCTCTTGGTACTGGTAGATCCATTGATCTCAATTTTGGGTCCACTGGTTCTACTGGTGCTGGTGGATCCATCGACATCAATTTTGGGCCAGCTGGTGGATCCATTGACATCAATTTTGGGTCCACTAGTTCTACTGATGATGGTAGATCCATTGATCTCAACTTTGGTTCCACCTATTCTACTGGTAATGAAGGATTTATTTACTTAAATTTTGTTTCGTATTCTTCCTCACACTTCAACACTAATACCAGTACAACTCTTTTGGCACAACAGGAGGACAAACATCCCTGCAACAACGAGGAGGAGATCACCAGGAGGTTCAAACTCTTCCTCTGTTCCCCGTGCACGGCGAGGACGTCTTTGGTAACCTGAAGGCTACTTCCGAGGAAGGTAGCGCTTTTGGTTACTATTCTGGTGGCTCAGGCGGTTACCACAGTGGCTCAAACGTTTCTCTTGAGCTCAGCCTAAATCCATCCGGAGCTGCTGACTAGGCTTAGTATAGCATAGTCCTCGTTTTTTTTTTTTTTTTTTTTTTTTTTTTTTGTAATATAAAATCAATAAGATGGTGTGCATGTTGTTTCTTCTTTTTGTTTAACCAACAACAACACCAAGGATCGAACCTTGGTCACCCAATACTATTTTCAAAACCATAAACAACTCTACTGCACACATCTTTCATAATGATGCAATAAAAACAATCACTCAAAAAGAATCCAACAATCAATTAAGTTGCACAGAGGTCTAGCTAGCATCCTCTGAGTCAAACCAAACACAAACAATTTCGTCGCTAGAATTCAGGGATTAATAAAGCTAAACACATCCTGAGTTAGCTAGGAAAAACCCACGTCTTTAGAGTTACTCTTACAACTCTTATAGAATCTCGATAATTTCATCTATCAATTGCTTCAACAAAAACTCACCACAATTCAATCCCTAACATTTAGCGATTCAGAAATCGAATCAAACTCCATATCACATAGTAATTCACTTGAACCACTATGGATACCTAACAAAGTCACTAAAATCAATATCTGAAATTGCGTTTAACTATATCACCTAAAATCAATCACCAAAGGCAAACCCTTGCCTGACTCTAACATGTCCTCCATGCTTCTTCCTGCACCATACATAGGCCTCAAATTTCAATTTCATTCACTTGAACAAAACTATATTCACAAGTCTGCTATAGACATCAGGGAAAAACCCATACTTTTACTCATAACTTTTCCTTCTAAAAGTTCACCACGTAGTGTATATAAAATCACCACACAACCTTCTTAGTCTACACTAAGAATTCAATCTCACACAAGGTCAGCATAATTGCCTCAGAGTCACTTTAATCACGTATCACATGTCAATTACCAAAACTCCACTAAGACGTCTCTTTATAAAACAAGATATCTAATCCTTGATACGTACACCTCATCTAAACATCTGTACGTCCAACTTAAGAAGACAAAATTTATAACAATTCATACTCGTATCCACACTAGGTACGTGCATAGGTCCACACCATGTCCTCAACCAAACACTTCAACAATCAAAAGAACCTCATTTCCATAAAACAATCCTCGTTGACTTAACAGAGTTGAATCAAGAGGTTCCTATTCCTCAAGGATTGTAACTCGCGGCCACTGAACTTATTCCAATACGAACCTACAAGACAACTGTAAGGTTCTAAGTACAACCCCTTCGAATCTCCATCACCTAAGGAGTATAGTATGCTTGGCTAAGACATGTATAACACTTAAAACACAGTATAAGTCAAATACAAATTCATATTAACCAAGTCAATACTATAGGGAAGGTATTCACGTTCCCTAAACGACCTAGCGGCCTAAACAACTCCCAACACTCACGCATACCCAATGACTTAGCCAATACCGAAGAGCACACGATGGGGATCCGCTGCAGACGGGCCATCACTCGGAAGGTATTGACACATCACCAAATATGCACCTTACGCTCTGATACCAAACTGTCACGCCCCGAATTTTGAATAATAAATTCAAATCCGAAACCTGAATAATTACAATTACAAAAAAACAAATCTCGAAACTTCGAGTTCATTATTACAATTCACTCTCACAATATATTATAAAGCTCAAATGAGCATAACACACCTCACAACTTACAATTGTTGTAAAACTCTAACAATTGCTCTAACCGCACGATCACCGTCCTGGTTCTCCTGTCCTGTAGGATTACCCGCTACACAATTTGAATAGTGTACCGGGAGTTGCAACAACACAAAACCCGGTAAGCTTTTTACAGCCAGTATGAGTAAACAAGAAAGAACTGTTGATTTATTAGATTTCAAGACTACCACAAACCCACGTTACTTTCTCACTCTCATATATATATATAGACACTTATGAGTTACTCTCAAATTCGCTCATAAGATTTCCCAACATTTGGTAGACAGACTCATATATATATATATAGACCCTTATGAGTTACTCTCAATTTCCCTCATAAGGTTACCATATATATATTGACACTTATGAGTTACTCTCAATTTCACTCATAAGGTCACTCCACATTTGGCAGACAGACTAGAGCTCTAACTGAACGTAACCACTCGTCCGGCCACAGACGTGATTACGATTTAATACTATTAATAACCACCAGCCCGGTACGAGAGCGTGATTCACTAATAGATGCCATGGTCACCTCGTGACCTAGTGATCTCCACAGATCACAACAATTTATTGTTCCTCAACAATAAAACTCAACACCTCTCACAATATATTGTTTCTCAACAATAAACTCAATACCTCTCACAATATATTGTTTCTCAACAATAAACTCAACACAACTCCAACAATACATATTATTTCACGTAATAATATATATACAGACATTCACACAGGAATGTCTAGTAATACCAACAATAGTTCATATGATTGCAACAAAATAAGCAATTAATTGTATTGGGTTCGTAATATGAACCACGTGAGGTTTACTCACCTCGATAATCCCGCTGCGTCTTCAATTCAGCTCAAAATACGATCCACAATCGTCCACCAACTCAAACCGTCAATCACCTAGTCCAATAATGATCTTGACTTAGCCAACAACTCAAATATGAAATTAAACGACGATCCAACGCTCAGATTCAAATTAAACGATGATCCAACGGTCGGATCTGAATTTAATGATGATCCAACGGTCGGATCCTCACGGATCGCCTTTAGGATCATCCTCCAAAATTATCACGAAGATCCAACGGTCAGATCTTCCTGAATCGCCTTTACTAACATCTCCACAAAATTATATGAAAATCCGACGGTCAGATTCTCACGAATCGCCTTCCGAATCACTATTTCTCAATTATACGAAGATCCAACGGTCGGATCTTCGTCCGTGACCTCACAAGGTCACCGGGACAGTCATACGATCAACATATCCAAAATTGAAGCAAAACCGATGGTCAGATCTTCACAGATCGTAAACCGAAGATAAACGTAAAAACGTTAAATAGTAACGTCAAAACGTAAATCCACTATTTATCAACTTTTTCTAACATGACCATGTTATATATCAAAACGCTCGTATGGATGCATAGATCATCGCCTAGATAATGAAAACTCGAAATATGGTCTGATGCGCCGCCACAAGCGGTGGTCAGTGGGCGGTCAACGCGGCGGTCAACGACGGTCAACCACCTCAGATGGCAAAGTGACCAACTACAAACTGGTTCAAAATGAAAGGGTGATCGACTTCCATACCTGGAGCTAAGTCTGGTTTGGCCTAGATCGTCCTAGATCAAGCGTTGAAGTTGGATTAATCTCGTGCGTCTGATCAGATTCAGATTAAATCAGGGACGTCGAAAAAGTCAAACCATGATCTAGCGTTCTATACACAAAATCGTGATGAAAGGCTTACATGGGGATGATCAGCATGAGGAGGAGATCACGAAAATGGGGACGATCGGCCCATGCAACGCCGGAAAAGTCGTTTTCCGGTCGGGTCGGGTTCACATGGCTGGGGCGTCTTCGATCTCCATCTGGGGGCAGCGGCGGGGCAAGACGGTGGCAGGGAGCGGCTGGGCGTGCGACGGCGAGCTCGGGGAAGGCCGGGTCCGTGGCCAGAGGAGGCCGGAGGAGGGCCGTTCGGCCGGGTCGGGTCGAGCGGTTCGGCCGCGTGGGAGAGGAGAGAGGACGGAGGGTTTCGGGGGACTATTCCGCAAAATCTCCATTTTTTTGTCCTTAATGAATAAATCAGAAATTTTTCCTATTTATAGAAAATTCCCAATTTTCAAATATTCATAACTTAATCATACGAACTCCGAATAATGCGTTCCACATGTCCACGAACTCGTATCGACGAGCTCTACAACTTTCATGAAGGAAGTTTTCCCAAATTTTGAACGAATAAAAAGTCAACTTTGTTGACCCCCTAAAAACGTTCGTTTTCGAAAATAAAATCGTTCGAACTAATTCCACAACTTCTCCAAGCTTCGTACTCGCTCCTACTATCGTGAAATCATTTCTAAAAATCCACGGAAATTAATTTGGATTTTTCGGGGTATTACACTACATTAAGCATTTTCTTTCATCACCCTAAAAATCCTTAACCCCTGAACCTTAGTATAGATATAATCCTACCCTTTGTTCTAAAAACTTAGTGGAGCTATCTTTTGAGACTTACTACATGATGGTGACAAGGATTAAGAAGAGGTGAAAATTCAAGTGTGGGGGTAGACTTATCCATAAAAAAATTAAAAAAAATAAAAAAAAAATATATAAAAAAAAAAAAAAGAATGTTTATGGATTTTAGTCCCCCATACTTGGTGAGTTTGGAGATTGTTTTGAATTGAAGGCCCACTATCGAAAAATTTGGTCTTTGTCCAATTCACTAGAATCAAAGGGAGTTTAGAATGAAGATGAAGACATTAAGCCCTTTTATAAAGCCTCATGAGTATGACGTTATGCCTTGGTGGATTTCTAGAAGTCTCTCTACATCAACATGAGCTCTGCTAGGTTTTTAGGATACTTTGTTAAAATTCCTTACCCTTTCATTTCTTAAAACCTTGAGCCTTAGCCCCATTACAACCTTTGAGAAGACCTTCTTGATCCTTAAGATGGGACAGCCTTTGATGTGGAGATGAGTTACAAGAGTTGAACATATGGCTTGGGTCCATTCGTGCAAGTAGTTGATATCTTTCATGAGATCTTTTAAAAAAAAAATAAAAAAAAAATTATATTCACAAAGTGCTTTTTGTTTCTTATATATGTGAGCTATTTGATTGCCTCAAAATATTTTCTCTCACATATAATTGAGTGATTATAAGCTTTTAAGCATGAGCCTTGAATCTTAGAGAAGAAAGAGTGATATATCCATGTGAGGTTTGAATCATGACTTGTTTGAAATATGTTGAGCTCCACTCACCACCATTGTTTACTCCCAAGTCTTACATGCTTATATGTGGATTATATTTTGTAATTACCTCTTGAATATCTTGATGATGTGATTCTTGGTTAAGTGCTAATCTTGGTGTCTTGAAAGTATGAGATTTCTGAGACAATATGTTAAAGGGCAATAGAGGTCTTTGTGATGTCAACATCATGGTCTTTGTCTTTGAATTTACTCTTTTATGTGTGACGTTTTTTTTTTTTTTTTTTTTTTTTTTTTTTTTTTTTTTTCTTTGTGTTTTGCTTTGTGTTTTACGTTTTTGGTTTCTTTGAGTCTTTGTGTTTTTGTTTCCATACTTAGTCAATTTTTTCGTTGGTTTCTTTGTTTTGTGTCATAGTCTTTTTGGTTTGTTAGTTTTTGATTTTGCTAAGGGACTAGCAAAAGCTAAGTGTGGGGGAATTTGATAGGAGCATTTTAATGTGGTATTTTAATAGTTAATTCCTCACATTTTGCTTAGTTAATTCCTTAACGAATCGATTTTTAATTCATTTTTTATTTTTAGGTACATTGGAGTAGATGATGATGAAATAAGTGTTAGGTCCATAAAATGATGGAGAAAAATGGAAATGCACTAAAAAGGTCAACTTTACACATTTTCCTACTCCGGCTAGGAGAAACCAAGCCAAGCAAGGAAGAAGGAGCGACCACCTGACCAAATGAACTTCAAATGAGCTGAAACCTTCCAGATCCATTCTAGACATCCTAAGAAACATTTCTTATGAAGAGTGCAAGAGCCAAAAAGAAGTGGAAGGCCTTCAAACAGTCAGCCCAATTTTCTGCAGAAGCAAAACTGGAAAACTGGACCTGTAAGGAGTCCAGCAGAAATTCCGGCCCAAACACATGGAGATAAATTCTGAAAATTTTACAGAATGATCTACACTCATGATGGATCATTTCATATGAAGAAGTCACGGGCAAAATCTGAAGTCTTGGTGGAGAATTAATTGAAGGAAAAATGAGTAGAAAGTGACTCAAACCTAACAAATTCCATTAGTGTTTAAATATTCAAACCTAACAAATTCCATTAGTGTTTAAATATTCAAACCTAATAAATTCCATTAATGTTTAAATGCTCAAACCTAACATATCATCATTTGTTTAAATCCAAATAGTTTTGCTTGGTAGCCTATAAATAGAGGCTACAACAAAGAAGAAAGGACATTCCTTCATCCATTCCATTTTCTTTGTCTCTCCATTTCCTTTCCATTTTCCTTTCCATCCTCTAGTTTCAAGTTTAGTCATCTCCACGAGTTCAAGCAAGGCCAAAGAAGAAGAAGAGAAGCCGTGAGCACTTCCATCCATAGCCATCCTTGAAGCTTGCTTTCGAGTTTCAAGAATCCACAACGTGAATCATCCATCTCATCTTCATCCACGGTGTAATCCTATTCTCCTTTGTAACCTTTGCTTTGAATTTCGTTGGTTATGAACTAGTTGACATATATGTTTGAACAAAGTATTATTTCTGGAATTTTTATGATTAATTGAGAATTTTCAGATTCATATATTGTGATTCGAGAGTTGCTTATGTGGGTTTGTTTAATTAAATTTGCGTTATAGATAACTTTTGTATTTTAATCTTATGTGGTTGCAAACACTTAGGGTTTCGATATGAATGGTGCTAGGTTTAAGAACATGAAATCGACTTTTCGTTTTGTGTAAACTTGAATCAAAGTAGTAAAGGTTTTGTACAAAGATCGAATTTAATTAAAGAGAATTGCAATTAGGTGGACTTTTCCATACTAAGTTGTACACTTGAGTTGATAGCCTTTCTCTATGTGTAATGCGTTAAACATGACATGATTGACTAGCTTTCTAGGGTTTGATTGCATGTTTGATAGGATTAATCTAGGTGCTTTCGCTTAGGTTAATTAGCATTGAAAAGTAAAAAATGGGAATTCATTTGCTTTCGAATGTTTCACATGATCAACTCCTTTCTCATGACTTAGATGAACAATATTAGGGTTTGAATCAATTTTAATCATAAGTTTCGGTTTTGATCTTTGTTCCTTCATTCCATTCGTATTTTTATGTTTTTGCATTTTAATTGTTTTTGTTAACTTAGTTTCATTTTCGAAAAAACCAAAAATCACTACTACAGAAATTGAAACAGACGACGGGCAAAAACTGTCGTCTGATATGGAGCCTGACCGTCGTATATCGAGGCGCCGTCTGATGAAGGTCGATTGTAGGGAACCGTCGTGTGAATGGATCGGCAGCATGGCGGCAGCATGTCGGCAGCATGCCGGCAGCCTGTCGACAGCATTAGCTGTTGTGTGACTGTTCTTCAGACAACGGGCGACTTTAGAAACTGTTGTGTGATTGCGATTCAGATGTCGCTTTATTTTATGGCCGTTGTGTGAGTTTTATTCACACAACTGTTTTTTCATAACATCCGTTATCTGTTTTGAGTTCAGACGACAGTTTTTATTTTGAGATTGTTGTGAATATTGTGTACATACGACAGTTTTTTATGTGGTTATTGTTGTCCTAATAGAATGATTCAATGCATTATATTTGCTGGATGTGGAATCAAAAATGACCAAATTAACTTATCAATATATATATATAGAAGAAATTGTTATAATCCACATCATACACCAAAATGGATTGTGCAAAGATAATCTTTTATCCACAAAAGGAGTATATCTAGTAGTACTCTCCTAGTAAAATACATCCAGAAATTTACTTAAGAGTGTCTAGCTTTGCTGTTCTCATGGTCTCATTGGGGTTTGAGGAGCTCCCAGACTCAACGCTCTCAATATCTTCAGGAGTTTCTTCAATAGCATTAGAACTAAATTCAACTTTTGTTTTAGCATGTGCTTTAAGCAACTCAAGGTCATGTTCCAGCTTCTGAATGTGCTTCCTTACTGCTCGAAGGCCATCCATATACTTCGATTTATCCAAAGCCTGTAAGGGGCAGGAGAGAACAAAAGGAGAAAAATGAGAATTAATGATGGACAGAGTCTCAAGTCTATAATTAAGGGCTCTAGTTTTAATTTCAACATCAGTAAGCATTTGACCAGTGTTCAGTGATCAAGATATCTAGTTTCAACTATGCAAAGTGGACAAAAACACTAATAACCCTACGAAGGAAGGTCATTTCAGAATCTAATGTGGCGGATAACATGACAGTACTTAAAAACATATCACTCAGAATAATGTTCCTAAATAGCTTTGGCAACCATTTTTTGAGAAAATCCCATGCTGACAAAATGACCAAAAACTTTGGTATTGGAAGGTCTGAAGGTCCTGGAGATGAGCTCCTCATGTAGGAAGAAACAACAAAGGAATTGCATGTTCAGAATCTAATATATACTATATCCCGTCAAAATATCATGCGTGCTTCTACATGTATACTTATGGGCATATTCATCTCGTAGCAGTATATGTTTGCAAGTTCATCAAAAGCCATAAAAATTAATAATACAAAAGATGATTATAGTGTGCACATGGGAAACCAAATTAGTCAATGCATTTAAGCATACAGCAAGAAGCCACGGTAAAAGTAAAGATGAATAAGCTGACTTCAATTTAACAAAAATATAAGAAAACATTTACCTCCACAGAGCCCAGATTAGCTGAAGAAGAAGATAAAGTGAAATTTTCAATCTTGTCGAGCTCATCTTCATTATCCCAGTTGTGTGATCAGGTTCTATAGGCTGTACTCTGCCTTCATTTCTTCTAAGACAATAAAAGCGCGGTCAACTGCTCCTGATTGACCATATGCAGTAATAAGTGCATTGAATACAACTCAGACTGGCTTCACTTTCTACTGCATGTAACATTTCATCAGCATGAACTTGCAATGCAGAAAGATACAAGAAACCACTTGCTCAGAAAACCAAAAATATGATTATGTGGTATCAATAACTACTAAAAGTGATTGTAAAGTTTGTCAGTGTAATAGTACCTTAGACCTCAATATCCCATAAGCACCAAATGCCTTTGCCACTTCCGCAGCTCTGCCACAACCATTAATCAGTGCCCCATATGTGTGAACATTTGGTTCTACTCCAGCACTAACCATCTCATGGAAGACCTGGGAGAGGAAGAAAACATAGCTATAATAAAATGGGCGACTCAAAATAAGATACAGAGATTATATTCCAGGCATATTCAATAGAAACAATTCACCGACTGAGGACTCATTAGTTACCAAAGCTGTAAAGGAAAAATGTAATTACAAACATCAAAACAAAGATTGAACAAAATGAAATTATAGCCCAGAAAAAGATAAATAAATAAATGAATAAAAGAAAAAGGCAGATGCTAGAATTGCAATTGAGATGTAGAAAGTAAAAGTTCTATCAGCAAGCATTGTATGGACTATCATCTCTAAGTAGCAAACACATTAAAGAAAGCAGGAATTCTTTTGACATATAAAGGAAGCTAAATGGGCATAATTTCTCAGCCTTGAAGTAACGTGACTAAATATTTTATGATATGATAGTGTGACTAAATAAGTCAAACTAAAATTCAGAAATCTCAGTTAAAACTCTATATGTATGTCATTCTAAACCAACAGAAGCCAAAAAGGAAGATATCATACATCAAACATCGTGCCTAATAAGATTAGTCTAATGTACTTATTTCAGCCTTTATCTCTGAAATTTCAAAGTTAAAAGTTGCAAGGAGTATACCTTCAAGGAAGCACCACCAACTAGAAATTTCACGGATCTGCAAACCTGCATCCAAAGTATAGCAACACATAATCCAATTACACACAAAGTCAAGCCATTACTCATCAGGAAGCACACTCATAACAAGAATGTGATACCTGAAGATCAAGAAAAGAAGCAGCAGCTAGAACACGAAAGGCATTGGTATCACTGAGCTTGGGGTGGTGGCCATACAAGTATGCCAAAGCAGTTGCAATTGCCTATGCGTTAATATTCTTATCATCTACATGTAATGTCACAATGGGAGTATGCTAAAGCAGTTGCAATTACCAATGCTCTGCATTCTTACCAATTCTCACTGTTCAAAACATAAACATTGAACAAGCAAACCTGCAACTCAGTTAAGTAATACACTAAATATACTAAATAAACCAAAAAAAAAAAAATCTAGATAAACAAAGATCACAAAAGGTTCCAACATCTTCTCGAACAACTCTAGTGCACTTGTTTACTCATCTTATTCAGCAAGATATAAATTTTACCCCAGATATCAGTAACCCAACCTAAATTAAAACAAACAAACCTAAAATTCGCCTCAATTGAGAACCCAGTACCAATCGAAACAAACCCCAGAACAGTCGAATTGAAATTTCCAGAACCAATTACTTGGGTTAGGGTTAGGGATTCAAAAAATTGAACTTTCAATTAGAAATAGAAGCGCACCTCTGGAATTGAGCTCAATCCGCTGGGCCTCGAGTCGATTGAGATTGTGGGTCTTCTGGCGGAACTGGAGCTGGAGCTCGTGAATGTGTACCAATCCAAGGCCTTCTTTTCAGCTTGTCGTAATCAATGACCCAGTGGAGGAACTCACCTTGTAGGGTAGACTATCAAAGTAGATCGAGGTGGCCGAGATCTTCTTCCTGCCGGAGGTGTAGTAACCATGGGTCAAGTGACAGCCGGAGGGGAGCCCATGATGCGGTCGTGGGGCTGGAACACGGCGGTGTAGTAGCGGTTGCCGGGCATGCCCTCAGATCGACGGAGAGGATGACGACCGCTTGGATTATGGCCGGTGATGGCCTTGAGGGGCTGGTACCGAAGATGGTGAGGGAGAACAGCCTTTGCCATGATGATATCAAGCCGTCAATTGGTTAGAGAGACTGATTTTCGTTTGAAGGTAAGGCACGAGCGAGGAGTGCGGGTTTGGGAGAGTGAAGTTTTGGTTTTGGGGAGACGTTGTCGAGAGAGTGAGGAGTTTTGGGTTCTGTGTCTGTGTCTGTGTCTGTGTCGAGAGAGAGTAAGGCGCTGTCGAAACTTGAGAGAATGAGGAATGAGCTTCGAGTATTTTGTTAGTTTTTTTTTTCACTTTAGTGTTGGGATTTCAAGCCCCGCCTATATCAATTTGGACAAGCCCTATCAATTTAGTCATTTAGACAATGACTCACACAATAGAATTTTATAAAAATGTGGTCTGAATGCAGCTATTTTAAATTTGAATTTGTCTCCTATCAATTTGACTTCCCTCTTTGGGGAGTTAGAAAAAAATGATGGTGGGAAATCTCCCTCCTTTCTGCCAAACATATTAATCAGACCACAGTTTTATTGTTTCTCGTCGTATGATTAATACATGTTAGAAGAAAATTTAGGGTTTGAGATGGGGTTTGGCACCACAGACATTGTGGGAAATTTTCCGCTCAAGTTTTTTAGGGTCATACAACGGTTTTGTCCTTAAACGTCTTCTGAACTAATTCAAAATTCCATATCAGACGACGCATTTTATAAAACTGACGTCCAAAAAAATAAAAATCAATCAGACGACGGAAAACTATAATGCGTCGTCTGAGAGGCGTCGTCTGATTCAATTTTTGTAGTAGTGAATGAAATCCCCCCTTTTCGTGTAAAATGTTTATATTTTGTGAATACATTTGTGAATATTATACTTTGTTTTAATTTTAATTGTTTAATTGTTTGACAATGACAGGTGTACCCTCAATCCCCGGAATAGAACGATCCCTATTTGCTTATACTACTAACGATCTTTTCAGGGTTAAATTATGCGCTTGCTTTGAGCGTATCAGCAGGGATTACTATGATTTTATTGATTGTTCTAATGTAATTCCCTGAACTAAATTTTATGCCGGGATTACTATGATTTTTATTATTTGTTTTAATGTACGTGATCTCCTGAACTAAGTTTCTATGCAGGGATTACTATGAATTCTTTTGTTGTTTTCATGCACTAGGCCAAAAAACGAAACAGACAACAGACATTTTTCGTTGTGGGATATGGACAATGTCCGTTGTGTATCGACGCGTTGTGTGATGAAAAATGGCATAACAGTTCTGCACCGTTGTATGACTTACAAACACACAACATTTTTTTTGTTATCAGCGTTGTGCCTTCCCTCGGCAGATGCCAGGCACAGCTGCCGTGCAGCCATGCTGCGCATGGCAGGTGCATGCTTCATACAACAGAACTTGTTTCAAAATTGTTGTTGGAAAGCTTAGTCAGACAACATTTTTTTGAATTTCACTGTTGTCTGATTTCTACTCACACTTCAGTTGTACAGTATGGTCGTTGTGTGACTTAGTTTTGGACAACGTAGTTCAGTTTTTTACAGTTGTGTGATTGTAAATGAGAAGACATAATTTTTGTAAAACCATTGTGATATATAAAAATGCATTCCGTAGATACCCAAATTGTATGTATTGAGACAACGTTGGATTGCCATTTATTAAAATCGGTTGTATGATCATTTTCATTTCCTGAATTTTGTGCATTATTAATGCTCAGTTTTACCTAATGAACATTGATCAATTGGAAACAAAACTGATTGCAAACATCAAATGATTAATCGAACTCATACTATAAACTTCAAATGTAAAAAAGGAGCATTTCCTTATCATCCAAACCAACATTAAAAGAACAAAAGCATTCTAACCTAAGCATTCTAACCAAAGGAGTCTTCACAATTGATTTTACATTCAGCTTTTTGAGGTGTGTGTAGCACTGCCCACACCCAACAAACATGAACGGAGCTCCAAATATGTAAACCATGGAAAACGCAGCTCCAACCTACACAATACATTGATTCAGTTATTCACCATTTCAATTATATATAATCCAAGCAATGAAAGAAGGCATAAACTAATATCCAAAACTATTTACAATTTACTTACCTCATCGTCTATAATATCAAATAGTAACTAAGAAAAGTAAATCTTGTTATTTTCTTCAATGCTATATTTAATCTACCACCAAACCTGCACTTAAATCAAATCTGTAATTAAGCCTGAATGTGCTTTCAAATTGACAAGAAAATTAGTAATTATGCCTCAGCTTTTACAAAGCAGTATCAATGATCAGAAACAAGTCTCACCTTGCTGCTCATATACATTATCTAGTTTCTGGGCCATAACTAAATAATAAACTATGTCTTCCAATGGCAGGTACAACATTTTACAGATTGAAGAAAACTCATATACAAAATAAAACTACTGCCAATTTGAAACTCAAAAGCAACATTAGTCAGTTACACATCAGTATTCAAGCTACAATTATTTACAAAAGCTTATGCCCTTTATATATTATCAAGAAAAGCAAGCAAGCAAGTTCAGAAAAAGAAGCAAAGGTGGATGCTTTTTGTTTTCTTTCTCTATGACACTATCCTACTTTTTTGACATTGTGATTAGAAGCCTGATACAGCATCTGAAACACCTTCCCCTACTGAAAGACACTAAAGTAGTGCCTAGAGCCTAGCAGCTGAAAACATATATATGTGTGTAGGTTACTAAAGGTAATAAATAACGGGGCTCACCTTTTTGAACTGCTGGGATTAGTGTACATGGCCTGAGGATCTGATTCTCTGATGGGATTAGTGTACATGGCCTGGAAAATGGTTCACTTTTTCTCATACCCATTTGGGGCATCAACTAAGCAATAAAAAGGCAACAATTAATGAGGTGATGCTGCAGTATCATTTCAAACAAAAAACAAATGCTATCACTGGACAAAGCCCCAATGGAGGAAATCAAAAATGGACCATTACCAATACTAGTAATGCATTACACAATTGTGAAAGATCAAAATTTTACAAGAGCCGTGAAGAAATGGGTACCTGCAGGTGCTCTACTAAGTTCACCCCTCATGCTTCTAAACATCTGATCAAACCAAAGAGAGGAACAAACAAGTGAGCGTTGAATGTTATATTTAGAGGAACAAAAGCACCAAAAAGATGGACTTGGACAAACTAAGATAATGACGAGAGAAAAAAACAATTACCTGGAGATGGCTTTTGACATGAGAAATGGTGAGTCCTTTGATATCCATAATCTGAAGAACAAGTTTTGGAGTAGCCTCTGAGAGGAAGAAAGACAGGAACCAATTTAAGGTTAGAAAAGAAATATATAGAACCGGGCTAAAAATTTAGAGATCAAAAGAAAATGAAGGAATAGATAGAAGAGAAAGAAAGGTGCTTACTTTTATGGCCTCCAAGCCTCTCAATGGCTTGAACAAAGCAGTGATGAAGCTCAGGAGTCCACCTCAGAAGAGGCACTTTGGATCTTATGTAAGGCCTAACAGCACCATTTCTTCCACAGCTACTACTAGTACTCAATTTTTTCTTTCTCAAAACCCAGATAGACCAAAATCCAAACTTTTTCACCACCTGGGTCTTCCCCAAATCTTCTCGTGAGAAAAGTCCTATATGTTGTTCTAATCTGTCTAGCTCTTGGGTTTGGTTTTTTAGAAGGAAAAGACTCTATTTTCAGATTTAACCTCCCAACTTTTAAGACTCAGAAACCAGTTGGAAGTGTCTATCTAGGTATGTGGCAGCTAGCATTATAAGCACAGCCTTGGAAAGAAGGGAAGAAGAAGAAGAAATAGAGGAAGAATCTGAAGGGGACACTATGAGCCGAAAACATACAAATCAGCTACCTGATATCCATGAGAGTAAAAGATAAGTTAAGAAACCCAACTTAAACCATGCCTACAAAATATGAAGTAGCAAATAGATCAGAACAAAGCAAGAGAATTAAATCCCAGATGCCAACATTCAAATTCAAAAGGAATACCATTCGATGATCAGCTCAAAGGTTCAGATTCACCAACCTGATTAAAACCCAGCAAATTTCAGAAACCTAACAATGGAGAAATTGAAAATTCGAAGCTAGAGGAGAAAAAGTGAGTCTTTTCAAAAGACTAGTTGTGAGCTTAATTACCCATTTTATCATGTGATTGTATTGGGCTCCCAGTCTTCTTCAGGGAACAGAGAGACAAAATCCCTAGATTCTAGATCCCCAAATTCCCAAAACCCAGATTTCTCACACTGAATCCACAAACAACACTCCAATTGAGGAAGTATTTAAGAAAATTAAGAAAAATCAAAACTCACCACAGCAGCCAGGTATTGAAGGACGGCAGAGAGATACACCGGAGCTCCGACACCGACATGCTCTGCATACTTGCCGGACTTAAGATTTCAGACCTGGGGCTGAGATCCACCATCTTGGAAACTGAAAAGTTCTAGCAAGATTCAAGCCCTTGCAATACTCATAAAACTCAGCAAGATGCCCAGCCTGCAAAACAACAAAGCATAGAGGAATTAGCTCAACACCAGTGACCGTACCGTTGAATCGGGTTCCCAAAAAAAAAAAAATCACTGATCCAAGTCAATCCAGTGGCCACCAAATTCTTCGAATCGCAGTTTGGTGGGTGAGATCGAGATCGAAGAGAAAAAGAGAGGGGTTATGGGAGAAAACGAGGGTTTGGGTGATTTTGGGGAATCTGAGATTGGGGGTTTCCCTATTTGGGATTTCAGAATGAAAGAGAGAGGAAGACTATGATTTCTGGGTAAAGAAGAGAGTTGGATGAAGAAGAGAATGAGAGAAGACTCAGAGTGAGACAGGGAGAGGAGCGATCTGGAGAGAGAGAGAGAGAGATTTTCGGGTTTAAGGAGAGAGAGAGAGAGAGAGAGAGAGAGAGAGAGAGATTAGAACGTGAGGAGCGATCTGGAGAGAGAGAGAGAGATTAGAACGTGAGAATTCAATGACCCCTGCTTTCTTTTCTTTTCTGTTTTTTTTTACAAGTGATGGAATGAAGGCACAGCCTTCTAAATGTTCCCGCTTATGTGAAATCAAAGTTTCAGTTTTGGCGCTAGGGTAGGCATTACTCATTCATACAACACAAATAAGTCATTTAGTTGTGGGATCATCAATCACCACCAGATATATTTGATATTTCAATCAAAATTTGTAGGTTTTGGGGGGAATGAGTGCTATTTTGGGAATATAAGCGCGCACATCCAAACCTTTCCCTCTTGATCATACAACACAGAGTAAAAAACGGTTGTATGATATTTTGCATGCAACTCTCATACAACAGATATAACTATTCTGTTGTACTATGTGGTACCAATTTTGAGCCAAATTTGAGTCAAGTTAGGAGGCAAATCTGCCGCTATTTGTTTTTTTATTCACACAACAAATTATTCTTGTAAGTGTTGTGTAAAGACCTTCTAGTTAAAAACTTCAGAATTTTAACAACCTTATACAACGCAAGTTTTTTAAATGCGTTGTATGATTCACTTTCCCTCATCACACAACAATTTTTTTTTTTTCGTTGTGCAAAAAGTGTTGTATGTTGAGGTTATTGGCCTAGTGATGTGATCTCCTGAACTAAGTTTCTATGCAGGGATTACAGATTTTGCTTAATTCTTATTGTGGGTACAGTTATGGGTTGTGATCTATATAGTGATTGGAAAATGAGTTGGGATGACATGATTTTGGCAACCGCGTTATGTTGAGGGGAAGTGAATGTGATTTGTCATTGAGATGATATGATATGATATGAACTTGATGTTTGGTTGTGTTTTGTGGAATTAAATATTGTTGCTTTAATTATCTCACGAGCTGAGAAATTATAAGCATGCATGAGTGACGTGAGTCACTTTAATTGAGTTTACTCATACGGGCTGAAAAGCTTACCAGGTTTGTTTTGTTCATTCCCGGTGCACTATTCTATGGTGTAGGGATTTTTGTGCAGGTTTGATTATCAAGTGATCATTATCAAAGCTGAGGTGTACGTTCGATGGCGTGGACGTGGAAGGGTGCTCTTAGTTTTAAGTCTTCCGCTGGGTAGTGAGTTATGGTGGGTGTGTTTACTTATTGAATTGTCATTCAGTTTGATTTGTAAACTATCTGTAGTGTAATATGTGACTCTAAAGAACGAGTCGGTATTGACATTGTGAGTTCAGTTTGTTTGTTGCTTAGTTTAAATGAAAAATTTTCTATATGTGTTTTCTTGTGTTTGTTCTCGATTTTCGAATTTGAATTTTCTTTATTCAAAATTCGGGGCGTGACAGCTATAAATAGAAGTGTTTGGAGTGGGGGGAGAGCATCACAAATAGAAGAATGTCTGTGTCTCTGTTTTTTCCGCTTGTGTTTCTTTTGCTTCTAAAATCTAGGTTTTCAAAGATAGGCTGTGTTGATGGTGTTTTGAGTTTGGTGACAAAATCTCACGTGTAGTATATGGGCAACTCATCCTTATCCTCACTTCGGACTAGGGTCGAGCTGACTGCTGATGTCGAAACAACTGATATATGTATAACACTTCACCGGGGGTGGGTTTGGAGAAGATTAGGACCGAGGCGAGGTACGCGCGTATGATATTGAAAGCCCTATTGTGTTTTGCTCCTCAGGTTATACGTTCTGTGTGCTATGATTTGAGCAGTTTGAAGAAAGAGGCACACTTGTCTGTGAGTCGTGATACGAATCTGGCGAGTGCCACTATTTTCCCTGTTAGGGATTATACCTTGTTCCTTGTCTTGGGGGTGGCCATATTGAGGATAGCTTGCACCTTTTCCAGGTTGGCATCTATGCCTCTTTTGCTTACTATGAATCCAAGGAACTTCCCTCCCATGACAGCGAAGACACATTTTTCTAGGTTGAGTCGCATTCCGTGGTACAGCATGACGTCGAAGATTATGTCCAAGTAATCGATGTGTTCATCGATGTTGCAACTTTTGACTAGCATGTCGTCCACATAGACTTCCATTATCTTTCTAATGTGGTCGACGAACATGGTGTTTACCATTCTCTGGTATGTGACACCTGCATTTTTTAAACCGAAAGGCATTACCTTGTAGCAGTACAACCCTTTGTCTGTGGTGAATGATGTGTGTTCATTGTCTACTGGGTGCATCTGTATTTGGTTATACCCGGACAATGCGTCCATGAAACTTAGGAGTTTGTGTTCAGCCGTGGAATCTACCAGTTGGTCTGTCCTCGGTTCAGGACCATCCTTGAGGGCTGCCACCTGAGGCAGCCGTCTCAGGCCACCGACTCCCAAAGGCCTTCAGAGCTTCTGTATATATGTTATAAATAGTATATATACATGTTGTTTGCTTATACAACCATGAAATGACGTGTTGCTCCAGTGGAAGTGAAGGCAGTCCGCGTCCTCTCCACCATGGTTCAAATCCCTCTCCTCTTTCACTTTCTTTGTTTTTTTTTTTCAATCAGTGAAGTGATTGGGCCCTTAAAATCAAACCCAGTTTCACCCTTTCAGTTTTTATTTTTATTTTTTCTCCAATTACTTTAGCTAATTTTTCTTGGACCTGTGGCCCAGCCCACTTTTTTTTTTTTTTTTCCTTTTCATTTTCCATATGAACTTTTCCTTTCCTTTTCCATAAGAATAACTATTCCCTTTTCTTCTCCGTATGGAAAACTAACCAAAACTAAACTTTTTTTTTTTTTTTGATCGGGTTAGTTGTTAGTAACTCACACACCCATGCAGTGGTATCCCAGCGCTAGGACACCTGCACCGACATTACGGCGAAAGCCTGGCAAAGCCAGACTAATCCACTACACCGCAGACTCACGAACCCAAAGGGTCCCTCAAATCTGCTGGCCACGGGATGGAGCTGGGATTCGAACGCTAGACCTGGGGGTTCCAGACTAGGCCATTCGACCAACACACCACACCACGTGGTTACCAAAACTAAACTTGATGATGACAACATTATTTGAACTTTTGCAGCTAAAAATGCAAGACGAGCAAGATTTCATTAATGCTTTGTAAATTTAAATGCGTGATGGCCTACCTTCTCACTATGTTCCAGTCATAAAACAAATTTATGTTTAACTAGTTTGGCAATTCAGAAATTTATGTAGGGAATAAATATTTATATACTTTTGTTTTGTTATTACTTTCATATTTAGTTTTTCAAAACACATGATTTTGTATTGTTATTTGGCGCAAAGAAAAATACATGTATATATATATATATATATATATATATATATATATATATATATATATATATTAATTCTTCGCCTCAGGCCGTTAACATCTCAGGACCGGCCCTGCCTCGGTTGTGGGAAGCTGTCTTTTGGGCAGGCCTTGTTAAGGTTTGTGTAGTCTACGCACATGTGCCATTTCCCGTTGGCTTTCTTGACCATCACCACATTGGGGAGCCGGCCATGTGGGGCATGAGACCTTGCATATGAATTTTATGTCTTGGAGCTTTTTCACCTCAACCTATATTGCCTTGTACTTTTCTTCTATGAAGGCCCTGTGTTTCTGTTGCACTGGTTTTGCAGACTTGGAGATGTTAAGTTGGTGTGTGATCACTTATGGTGATATGCCGGGCATGTTAGCGTAAGACCAAGCGAAGTCATGCTGCCTTGATTTCTGGAATTGAATTAGTGCATCCCGGAACCCGAAGTCTGTCTTGGAGCCAGTTCAAACTTTCCTTTCTGGGTGGGTGTTAGAGATACATATTTCAACAATGTCCTTTGCTAAGTCTGGCCTTGCTTGTTTCAACTTTATTTTCTCATCTTTTCTTTTGCTTCTTGTGTCATGGTCAGAGTATGGCTCGGCCGGGACTTCCCTAGGGTCATTTGGTCTGTCCGAGGTAAGGGTAGGTCCACGGCAGAGAAGATCTCGGCTCCATCCCTGCCCCTTGCTACCGTTAGTGAGTTGCACTGTTGCACAATTTCTTTGTCTCCTCGGATTGTGAGTATTCCCTCTGGGGTTGGTACTTTCATCATTAGCATATGTCCTGCCACGAAGCACTGTAGTCCCCATATGGTGTCCCAGCCAAGTATGACATTGTATGATGAAGGGCAGTCCACTATGATGAAATGGGTGGTCATGGTGGCCACCGTGGAGCCCTCCCCTAAGGTGATTCTGAGGTCGTCAGAGCCTAAAAGCTGCATGATGTCTCCTAAGAAACTTATTAGTGTTTCATGGTTGGGGCAGAGTTTCTTTGAGTTGCGCTTCATACTGTTGTAGCAGTTGGCAAACATTACATTAACAGCTGCCCTGAGTCTACAAGTATCCTGTGGTATCTGTAATGGTCAATGATCATGGTAATGAGGAAAAAGTCGTTCTGATGGTTACAAATGGTGTCTTCCGTCCTATGAAAGCTGACCGAGCTCAAATCTACTTAGGTGCTGTTACAATTATACTGGATGCCCATGGCTTCTTGTGTAGTGCAGAGGTGTTTTGCCAGCCGAGGGGTCTCGATGCAGGATGCCCTACCATGTTTAGTCGTGATTTGGCCACACACTTTAATGACATTTTCCCTTTGAGTCTGGAGTCTTATATTTTGTGAGTTGGCCTTTTTGAATGAGGTGCTCGATGGCATTTTTTAGAGCATAACAAATGTCTATGGTGTGTCCCGGCTCTTCGTGATAGTCGCAATATCTCCCATTGTCCTTAGGTTTCGACCTTGATGACTTGCGCCTGGGGGTGGTGGGATAATATCCTTATGTTAGAGCCAGATTTCCTCGACAGAGGTGGTTAGAGTGGTGAAAACTTCATACCTGTGGACTTGCTCCTTGTGGTATGGGACCTCGCGGTGGCGGTGGCTTCCCGAGGCCTAATACTTTGGCTTCTCTAGGCTTTTGCCAAATTGTTTCTCCCTCGAGTCATTGTAGTTTCTATCCCTTGTCTAGTAGTTACCCTGCTGATTTGGTGTTTTGTCCCGAGTCCGATCCTTCCAATGTGGCTGTCCCTCAGTTCCTCGTTGTGTCGACTGTGGCTAAGGGGTCATGGTTAAGTAAAGCCTGGTGCCTGCATCACTACTGCCAAAGGTTTCATATTCTACCTCTGCATATGCTGTAATGTAATCGATCAAATCTTCATAGGAATCCAGGGGATGTTGGGTGATTTGGAATAAGAAGTGGCCTAGTCTCAGTAAATGTTTGAACACCCAATACCCAATAATTTTTTTACCCTAATAATTATTCGAAGGCCAAGCTTGTCTTTTTACCTTTAAATGGGTTAAGTGGGCACACAAATCTTTTTAGTGGAATAAGTGGGTTTTTGTTGGGTCAAATTTAGACATTTGGTCAGGAGTTCTTTAATTTATAAGAAGGGAGGGAATGATATCCAAAATGGTAAATAACCTTACAAATGAAGGCCCAGCTCGTAAGAATCTAAGCCATTGTTTGTTATTGTGTTTGGGTAAGGTAAATTAGTCGAGTAAGTGAATATTTGTTGGGCTAAATTTAAGCATTTAGTCATGAGCCCTTTAAAATATTTTTATGAAGGGATGGAATGGTAAGTAACCTTACAAACGAAGGCTCAGCCCGTAAGAACCGAGGGCCATTGTTGGTTATTGTGTTTGGGTAAAGGCGCGTTTAGCAAATCCGAAGGCCCAGCCCATACAAAGACCCAGTTTATTAATATATACGCCCGAGGGTTTTCATTTAGGGTTTCCAGAGCAAACCGAAGCAGCTGCGCAAATGGTGAGCAGCACTGCCTCTTTCTCATCTCTTCTCCCCCGCCGTTTACATAACCGGTCTTCTGATTACATAATTCACTTGGGTAATCGTTGCAGGGTCCAAAGAAGGGTGGAAAAGCTCCAGTTGCTGCTTCTAAGAAGAAGCCGGAGAAGGTGGTGAACCCACTTTTCGAGAAGCGGCCGAAGCAGTTTGGGATCGGAGGGGCGTTGCCACCCAAGAGGGATCTGACCCGTTTCGTTAAATGGCCCAAGGCTGTTCAGATTCAGAGGAAGAAAAGGATCCTCAAGCAGAGGTTGAAGGTTCCTCCAGCTCTGAACCAGTTCACCAAGACCCTCGACAAAAACCTCGGTATTTAGTGCTCTGACCTTTTTTTGTTTTGTTTTTATTTCCTCCATCAAACAATGTTAGTACAATGGTTGTCATGCACAGATGAGTACTGTTCAGTTTAGATTAGATTTATGTTGAACATGTTTTATAGTTAGGACTGTCAAATTTCTTGGGGCCTGTGTTCTGGGTATATGTTGAAGAATGAACTTTTGTTCGGGTGTGTGCGAATGTGATCAAATTTAGTTAGTCTGTCTCCGTGTTATGATTTTGCAATCCCGATATTTTTAATTTTCTCTGGATAGTTTGTAGTGTACGCAGATTTGTTGCATCTCTGAATTTTGTATTAAGTGCGACGATGCAAATGTGTGATGATTCGTTGCTTATCTGTTAAGTTGGTTTCAACTGTCTATGCCTGTTTAACATGTTATTGCGGTTTGATGCCTGTAATGTAGACTGTATTGTCTCCCATGTTTTCTATTTCTCCTGGAGTTTAGGAGCAATTCTGCTGCTGTTTTGACTTGTTTCGAAAAACGATCTCTAATGCTGTTTTCTGTGTATGTAGCTACAAGTCTGTTCAAGATGCTTTTGAAGTACAGGCCTGAGGACAAAGCAGAGAAGAAGGAGCGTCTTTTGAAAAGGGCACAGGCAGAAACTGAAGGAAAAACTGTTGAAGCCAAGAAGCCTATTGTTGTGAAATATGGTCTCAACCATGTCACCTACCTCATTGAGCAGGTATTGTTCTCTTCCATCTACATATGTTGTATTCCTGGTTATTGACGTTTCATTTGAGTAACATTCATTTTAATACATTTTACTTGCAGAATAAGGCTCAACTAGTAGTTATTGCTCATGATGTGGATCCGATAGAGTTGGTTGTCTGGCTCCCTGCCTTGTGCAGGAAGATGGAAATCCCTTACTGCATTGTGAAGGGCAAAGCACGCTTGGGAGCGGTAATTATGCTTATAAATGCACTGAAATTTTCTTTTATCTGGCCAGAATTGTAAGACCTTGAAATTAACTTTTTGTAGTTCACTATCAGATCGTCCATAAGAAAACTGCTTCGGTTTTGTGCCTGACAACGGTCAAGAATGAAGATAAGATGGAGTTCAGCAAGGTTTTGGAAGCAATAAAGGTGGGTTAGAATAGAATGAAAGATTTGATGACAATCTGTTGAAGTTTTTCGTTGTGCCCATATTATTAGCTTCAAACTTATTGTGTTTTACTTGCAATGCAGGCTAACTTCAATGACAAGTATGAGGAATACAGGAAAAAGTGGGGTGGTGGCATCATGGGTTCCAAATCCCAGGCCAAAACTAAGGCAAAGGAAAGGCTCCTCGCAAAAGAAGCCGCCCAAAGAATGACTTAATTTTCGTTCTCCGTGTATTTTGTTTCACTTAGATTATGCTACTAGAATTTTGTGATTGTTAAAGTTTATTCATATCAACAACAGAGGTTTTGTTTCCCTTTTTTAAATGCAGCTTTTGTTTTAAACAAAATCAGTTAATTGCGTTCAACCTCTGATGTTCGTGTTTAGACTGAATGGACATGTTTTGGCCATTGTTGGTAGGTGGTACTGCACATTCTATTTTGCTAGATATATGTGCGCCACAACTCCGTTGGACTCCATTGGAGGAATACCCCTTGCAAAGAGCTATCCCGATTGTACAATGGGACAAAACAAGCGAGTGTATACATAATGATCAAACGCGTCATATATGTTTTCTGGACCAATATAGGCGCATTAAACTTTAAGTAGGATGCATCAGATGCTACATAAATAGTAGCATTTTGAAGCTTCTGAGGGGATTATACTTGGATTAATTTATAAGTAGATATTTAACCGGTTATTTTTATAACCAACGATTACAATGAGTATTTTCAGGTACTTTGTTTTAAGAGCAATTTATCATTAACTACAATTAAACTCATAATCTTTCCATGCGCAAGACTCCATGGCTCCATGCATGCGGACACTATGTTTTAATTCTGTCAATATAATTTTTTTCCTCATTTTAAGTTTTGAGAAAGTGATCCATTAAACTGAATTTTGTAATTAAAAGAGATTGAAAGTTGCAATTTTTTTTATCCTTAATTACTGGAGGTAACAACCTCTTCTGCCTTTAGCAGGAGGGAAGACTAATGTCATTAATAAATGACATGAATTTATGTGGAATACATCCACCAAGTCTAAAAAATTTTTGATAAAAAAAAGAGTCTAAAATTTTAAGCTTCCTACACAAGTCCTATAACACTTTAATGAGGTTATATGTAAAAAGATTCACATCCACTAAATAATTCATCTATGAGAGATGATTGTCTTAGAAAAAACAATGGATACCCTATAAGAGATATGGGTATCCAATATTAATAATCTCATTATAGCTAATGCATGCATATATAAATGTGCGAAATATAATTGATGATCGTCAATGATATATAAATTTTTATGGTAGCTACATCATCAAAGGCTGTGTATTAACATTACCATATTTCATTTTGTCGACAAAGTATATTATTGGCCAAAGAAAGAAGCAATTCCAATCTGTTTTAATATCGGAAACGTGATGAAATACTTGGACCTGTTAATTCCTAAATTAACGTGACGCAAAATTCTACTATTAATAAAATAAATGGAACCGGGCGTGGGGCTGAGCCTCCCAGCTAGGTTGGGTTCCAAACCCCTTTCAAAACAAAAAAAAAACAAAAAAAGTGAAGAGAAATCGCTATGACACAATGTTTCTTTATAGACACACAGAATTATGAATATCATTGTTCCTTAAACAACAATTTTTCTATATGTACAGTGTTACATATATTGACATGAGACTTATGGCATGTTGTCATCGTATATTATGAAAAATTCTAAAGGCACATTGCTAAAAGAAAATTGCCAAAAATAAAGTGTCATTATAAGCATATTGCTTATCACATCCTTGAAGGATTCATATTGCCAAAGGCAAGTTTATGAATGATTGAAAGAGCCTGAAGCTCACTCGTGGAACCAAAAAGTCTAAAGCTGGCTCATATGTACTCATTTCATTATAGTTGACGTGATCTAAATTGTCTTATGAGTACTATGACAATACTGAGAAATCGAATTTGAATTATAATTATAATATTGCAACATATTCTAACTCTCGACAAGTTATGATTACTTAGAGTCTCTGAAGAGTTTATATGAGGCGTACGTACCAATACACAAGTATATTGATATTTAAACTATATAAAGGTAAATATGTCCATTTCTTTATATTGTTATTGTTTCGCTAATACTTAGTGTATGAATTTGAGCAAATGAGGTTGTTTCTAACCTTATTATTCGAGGTAAGAATTAATGCAAATTACTTACTTTGTTGGTAATGCTTTAACTTCGTAGGTATGAATTTTTATGAAGAGTCTCTGTATGTAAAGCACACATAGTATCACTTCAGTGATAGACACATCAAATAGTTTACATGATACATGCATGTATACATGATTGAAGTTTGCAACAATCAGGGGAAGATACTCATCGAGGGGAACATCTAGAAATATGCTACATATAACATGTGTGCGTTGTATTCTTTTTCTCCTTTGACCAGAGTTAACTTTTATCCCACTGGATTTTCGTTACTTGATAAGGTTTTTAACAAGGTAAGAATAAGTGCGTCTAACACCATCATTCATTGGTGGACATCCAATGGGAAGTGTTGTAAATATAATTATCAATATGACTTTCCATGTATATACCCCTTAGATATGTACTTGTGATGTAAACACTGCCTCAACATACAGGAGGTTAATGAAATTGAATAACACAGTTCAACTTCCTTCCAACTATTCTCTCTTTATCTTCTCTCTATTTTATAATAATAAATATATTCTTATAAAAGGACTGTTATAAAGAATAAAATATACACAAATTTTTTTTTTCCAAACCTCCTAATTAGCCTAGTACCATTTGGTCTAGTGGCATAAGTCTCCCATTTGTAAGTAGAAGGTCGTGAGTTTAACTTACAATAGATTGTTGTATAAGATTTGTTTATTTGATCCAAAAAAATTAAAAAAAAAAACCTCCTAATTATGTTGTGTATCCCAAAGGCTTCCTAGGTCCAAGGGTTAATCCCTTGGCGCATGTGAAATGTTCCAACTGTGCATTGCACCACAATGCGTAGCCACTTTGACAACTTTGTGAGTCGAAGACAGGTTGGGGAGTTCCCAACCAGGACACTCAACCACTAGGCCACTTCCAGTGGTTAGTTTGATGATAGATCTAACAAATCCTAAATCTCTTATTATCTATTTATATCAAACTTAAATCACTAATCACGTCATGGTCACAAGAACTTACACTTGATTAGAAAAATTATTTTTGAAAATTTTCAAACAGCAGTGGTATTTTATTGAAGAATACTCAAGTTGCATCCTTTTTTTTAGACAACTAGAAATCAACCAACAAAAACTATAACGATAGTTAGCCGTTCGGAAGCAAATCATGCAATTATATGGGTAGTTTTTCCAATCCTTAGGCACATTAATGACGTTTTCCGTTGATGAACCTCCCGAAAACAAAACATATATACGGACAAATATTACTCTCAATAATTCAGCCTTGCAAATGATGAAATGATCGATTGAGAGTTTTGCTTAACAAAAAAAACATATGGAAATTCAGTATCTGTTTAAAAAAAAAAATTTGGAAATTGTTCAAGTAAATCCAAAATATGTGTCTGGCCCAAACTCTAGGTTACTTGACCTAGTTGTAATAGGGTTTAGAATTAGAGATATTCTCGGAGATATTCATAGATATCCGATTAATTGTACGATCTTTCCTTGGACAACTCTGATTCTATGTCTTGTAATCCTCTATATAAAGAGGCCCCTATTATCAATGAGAATACACAACGATTTTCTCTCAATTCTCGTTTCTCTAAAACATGTTATCAGCACGAAGCTCTAACCCTGAAACCCTAATTTCGTAGCCTTCAAATCTCAAGCATCCACCACCCCACATATCGAAGCCCTAGCCTCAAGGAGCCCAGAACCGGCGTGGGACCACCAGAACCGGCCGGAATCCGCCTGAACTGGCCGTCAGAAAAATCAGACCGGCCCCTGCCGTGTGCCTGCCCTGCACGCATTTGCCGAGACTTGCGCACCCCTGTGCCTGCCCCTGTCGATATCTGCTGACAGCCCCGCACAGGCCCCTGCCGAGACTCCGCGACTCAGCGACCTCACGACCCCGCGACCCCCGAGACCTCGCGGACCTCGCGACTCCGCAACCCCCGCAACCCCCACGGAAAGTCTGCTTGCTTGCACTAGGACTGAAGCTCGTCTCCAATCCTACGACAAGGACCAAATACGTTCTGCAATCCTAAGAGGTATGTTTTACTAAAAGTTCCCATTTTTGAGTTTTTCCTCTTTTTCTCGGGGACTTGCAACCTCTCTTCTTCTACCCCCCTTTCTTCATCATAGGGGAGACCTAATTAAGCCGAACTTTGGGGGTTCGTGCTCACTCCAAGCTTGGAGCTTGTTGAGATCTCCAAACTTAGAGTTTGTAGAGAATTTATGATCGACCACTTATGTCATTGTTTCGATCTAATCAAATACCTCTTGGAATTGAATTTCTTGGAAGCGATTACGCTCAGAAATTTTATATGTTTTCGTGGTAGCCTTTCCCGCTCCGAAACTAACCCTAATTTCTTGTTCTCTTTCAGGATGAGCAACCTGAACAAATTGAACTTTGCTCCATTGGGAACAACTGGCTCTGGATATCACAGGTGGGTTCGTGATGTCCACTAGCATCTCAAGGCCGATGGAATCCTGGATACGATTCTCGAGCCTAGGCAGGACCTGCTAACTGTTGAGCAAGCTCAAGCTTTGGAAGCAAATAGAGCAGCCTTAGAGGCAAATAAGGCGAAAGCCATCATCCTAATGACTCGTCATATGGATGATTCGCTCCAGTACGAGTGTATGAATGAAGAAGACTCCAGAAGGCTGTGGGTCTCACTCGAAGAAAGATTTGGCAACGTCCGTGACTCCCTGCTTCCTGACCTAGAAGTGAGATGACATAGTCTCCACTTATGTGATTTCAAGTCAGTTCTTGACTACAACTCGGAAGCACTTCGCATTAAATCCTTAATGGAATTTTGTGGTAAAGAGATCACAGATGCGATGTTGATTGAGAAAACTCTCTCTACCTTCCCCGTCTCTGCATTGATGGTTGCTAAGAACTATCGAATCGATGTTACTGCAGGACGGATCACAAGGTTTCATTAGCTTGTTGGAGCTATGAATGTCGCTGAAAAAAGCATGACAACATCCTTGTGAATAACTATAATTCGAGATCCGTGGAAACATAGCATATTTCGGAATCCAATTATAGTCGCGCCCCTAAGAGAGGGTGCCAAGAGCGAAACCCTAATATTAGGGATACTTCTGGATGTTCTGGTCTATATAAGTGCTCTACTTGGGAAGGTAACCGCCAAAATAGGCGAACACGGAACTGAAGAGGTCAACGTGGAAAGAGAGAGGGAGGCAACGCCTCTGGCCATGTTGGTGGCGCCACCAACACTAAGAGCCATCTAAATGACGCTTTCAAAGCGCCTCAATCAATGGAGTTTGAGCAAAGAGATGTATGTTCTCGATGTGGAGTATCCGGTCATTGGGCACACATTTGTAGAGCTTGTGAAGAAATTGTCACCACCTACAAAGCATATTGTGAAGCAAGAGAAGCTCACTATGTGGAACAAGAAGATCAAGATGATGATCTAGATTGAAGGGTTAAAGACTACAAATCTGGCTGGGATCAATAGATCGCCAATTCTGTTTAAATCTTTATTTTTCCAAGAGATGTAATAGGCAATTGCCATATACTTTGTAGTAAATGCCATTGGATTAGTTTTTCTTCACATAGGCTCATTCAAAATGAGTATGATGTCTAGGAAGGTTTTGAGATAAGTGGTACTTAAGCGAGCTTTGCTCCACCGACATCTCTCTACTCACCTGGTCATATTTATTTTGGAGTTACCGAAAGAAGTCAAACGACTACCCTTGTTTTGCATTAGCTAGCATGGATTAGATTCTCTGAATGGTTAAGAGACAATGATGTACTCCGTTGGCTTATGAATAAAATTTCGAGTTCTTTTCATTATGACTCCACTTTGATTCTGAGCATATTTCTTTGTGACTACGATGGCTGGACCATCAGTATTAATTCAAGGACATGGAATAGCCCAAGTTCCCCTTGTCAAATGGCACCTTGATTACTGTCACAGAAACTCTCTAAGCTCCTAGGGCAAATCGCACCTATGAATAGCCAACGGATTCCATGCGAAAATGCATGTAGAGAACGGAAATGAGTTCCTTTGCAATGCCTCTAACGATTGAGAACAAAGGCGCATCTTAGAGAAGTTTATGTGTCTCTCTAGTGGACTCTATGTCACTATTCGAGCTATTAAATCCAAATTATGCGAGAAGATCTCTTGGATTTAGACACATATTGGCTTTGTCACGACATGATAGGTCATCCTAGTCATGATATGATGATCCGTCTACTAAAGACTTCACATGGACATCTTTTCTCTTGAGCGAAACGAAGCATGAATCAAAAGTTGATTCCTGGACTAAGTGTGATCGCCGCTGCTGCCTTTGGCACCGCCACCATCCACCACCAGCCTAGGGCTGGCACAGTCCCTATCCATGACGCCATGGATAGCGTCCATCATGGTGATGGCACCCAAGGTGATGCTGCAATCACCAACTTTGCTTCAAATAGCGTCTTAGACGCTTAGGCCCAACCAAAATCCTCATTGGTTGCTTCTAAGGTCTCTCGCTCGTTTTACAAAGCCCGTTCCTTAGGGAAATTAGGACTGAGAACGTCCTATGCAAAGGATATGAAAATACTCATTCTGTTCTTCCATAGAATCCATAGGGATTCTGTGGACTAATTCAACCAACTTGCGGACGTTTAAATATCTCATGATGTTGGTTGACACGCAAACACGCTGGTCTCGTGTTGTGCCATTGTCCACATGTAAATGTTGCTTATGTTGCACTCCTAGCACATATCATATGACAACGGGCTCACTCCCCGAATCATCCTATTCAGTCAATTGGATTTGACTATGCTAGAGAATTTACATCGAAGACTTGCGATGGATATTGCAATGGGACTGATGTTGGACATCATATTCTCATGAACACACCTAAATGGTCTCGCGGAAAAGACTATGATGGTAGTCAAGACATTGGTAATGCGCACCAATCTCCTTTTATCCGCTTGGGGTGATGCAATATCGCATGCAGTTATGCTAATTTGTCTACGACCCACCGCCACTCAATCTACCTCTACGTTACAGCTAGTGACTGGGTACAAGTATCGTACTTATGCACATTTGAGTGAGCCATTTATGTGCCAATTGCACGGCCACAGCGCACTATGACAGGTCCTTACAGACAAATGGGCAACTACGTTGGATTTGAGACTCTAACAATCGTTTACCACTTAATGCCCTTGCAAGACGATCTCCTTACCGCTAGATTTGAGGATTGTCACTTTGATGAGACAGTCTTCCCGTCGTTAGGGGGAGATAAGAACACGAATGTTCAGCAGGAACGACATGAATTGTCATGGCCTGTCCCCACTATGTCTCATCTCGATCCCCGTTAAAGTGACGAGATCACACATCTGCTGCAAATATGCCTGCAAGGAAGGACGTCCCTACGAGAGGACGTAGCGCCAGCCTACACGGAGGTAGGCATGGCGCCAAAGCCAAAGAGAGTGGCACTCTGGCGTTATAGGCCATGGCCCCAGCTAAGATGCGTGGGAGGCCCGTGGGTCGAAGGATACTTTGGCACATGGAATCCTTTGATCATCAAGACTCAAAATCCGTCTCATGAGAATCTTCAGGATTATGGTTATCGTTGGGGGACGCCTCAACGTCAGAACCTATTTCTGAGAATATAGAGCTCTATGAAAATTACACTAGTGTACATGAGACGTGGGATAGAAACTCCATCATAATTGATGATGTAGTTGCGCATTTCGTTACGCATGAGTTTATTGATTCAGATGATATCGAACCATGCTCCGTTGATGAATGAATGCCAACGTAGAGAGATTTGGCCTAAATGGAAATATGCGATCCAGGTTAAGTTGGATTCTCTAACGAAGAGGAAGGTTTTTGAGCCAGTGATGCCAACACCTCCTGACATAAAACCTGTTGACTAATGGGTCTTCGTTAGAAAGCGTGATGAGAAAAAGAGATGGTAATCTCACCTTATGGCGCAAGACTTCTCATAAAACGCCCTGGAATCGACTACGATGAGACATATTTTCTCATAATGGATGTCACTGCACTCCACTACCCTGTCAGTTTGGTAGTTTTCGAATAACTGAACATGCAGCTTACAAATGTGGTCAACACGTATCTCTATGGGGATCTAGATACGGAATATACATGAAGGTTCATGGTGGACTTCATTTACCCAAGTCAAGTGGCTCTAGACCACGGAGCGCGTTTGCAATAAGGTTGAAACGCTCACTAAAGTGACTACTTGATTGAGAAGGGATATGCCCGCGTATTTCCATAACAAGTTTCGGATTCTATCGCGGTTCATGTTGGACATGATCTTCATTAGAAGCCCTTAAAGAGTTAAGGGAAACCGCTGAACACTTGAAATCCGAGTTTGAGATGAAGGATTTTGGGAGAACACGATTATGTCTCAGTTTGGAACTTGAGCATCGTGTTGATAGATGCTTAGGCATTTTGACAAGGTCAAGCCTTTAAGCACCCCCATGATCGTCCGTAGTCTTGATCCTTAAAAGGATCCTCTTCGTCCGAAGGATGATGACGAAGATGCGCTAGGGGCTGAAATGCCCTAGTTAAGTACAATAGGCGCATTATTGTACTTAGCTCAATGCACAAGACTGGACATCTCATTTGCCATGAACTTGTTAGCTAGATATAACTCTGCACCAACGCAACGCTATTGGATTGGTGTAAAAGATATCTTTCGGTACTTGAGATGTACGATTGATATGGGCTTGTTCTATCCTTATAGAGAGACGATGGATTCGGACCCATCACACACCAGGAACGCAGCCAACACTGGCCTGCGTCCACTATCCCCATCCCAAAACAACATGTGTTTTGGAAGGTTTTGCTGATGTTGAGTATCTCTCTGACCCGCACAAAAGTCTTTCCAAACTGCTTATGTGTTCACCATGGGTAAGACCGTGATATCTTGGAGATCTATAGAATAGACCCTAGTCGCTATATCTTCGAACAATGCAGAGACTATTGCTCTTCACGAAGAGGTTCGTGAATGTATATGGATTGGATCCATAATTACGCATGTTCGAACAATTGTGGTTTGAAGTCTACCACAGATGAGCCTACGAGCGTATAAGATAATGCTGCTTGTTTTGAACAAATGAAGCAAGGCTGCATCAAAGGCGACATCACCAAGGATAATCAGCAACAACAGACTCTCCTCAAGATCAAAGTGAACTAGGTTCAATCTGAGGACAGTATGGCAGACTTGCTCACTAAGTCATTGCCTAAATTCCACTTTCGAGATACATGTTGGTAGCATCTTTTGCGGAAGTTATCCGAACTCCCATGACCGTTGTCATCAGGGGGAGATGCGGACATCAGGGGGAGATGTCTACATGTATGGTCTCGAAACGTGAAGGGTGTGTTGTGCTCTTTTTCCCCTTCGACCGAGGTTATTTTTGTCCCACTGGGTTTTTGTTACTCGGCAAGGTTTTGAATGAGGCAAGGAGAGGAGCACCATGTTTGGGCGACACAAGGGGGAGTGTTCAAGTAAATCCAAAATATGTGTCTGACCCAAACTCTAGGTTACTTGACCTAGTTGTAATAAGGTTTAGAATTAGAGATATTCTCGGAGATATTCATAGAATTGTACGATTATCTTTCCTTGGACAACTCTGATTCTATGTCTTGTAATCCTCTATATAAAGAGGCCCCTATTATCAATGAGAATACACAGCGATTTTCTCTTAATTCCCGTTTCTCTAAAACATAAATTTAGTAAAAAAAGGTTATTGTATTGGACGGGGCCACGTACGGGATGTAATTAGAAGTTTAAGATGTGAGTTGTAGGACTAGGTTTATTTTAGATATTTAAGAGAATGAGCAAATCGATCCCCTCCCTTTTTACAAACCTCTTGCGTCTCTTAAAAAAAAAAAAAAGGTTGATATAAATAAAATTATTTAGCAATTAAATCCAATCCAACCCTCTAGTGCCTAGCTAGTGGCAAAGTTGGGTGAGCACCATCCTCAAATCTACCGATTAACGCAATGGACGAAGAGAAGACTTGATTGCAGAATAAACAGCATGCCAGCCATTCTGCGAAAGGTGCTCCATGTCCCAAAAGAAAGACCTTTCCGGATTACTGCACACTGTGTACTTGTTTGCTCCACTTTTCTCGTCCACACTCCCACACGAGTATTCGCTGCTCACCCCAACACAGCATGGCATCAGTGGATTCTCTGATCTTGTCGAATTTCCTGCTAGCGAGTGAAAACAATGTGTCAATCGCATCGATCTCTCACGACACTAGCTAGTAATCAAATTTCAGAAGAGTAAGGTTTTTCTATACAACTAGTTCGGCCTAATGTACATAAGCCGTATGTACAGATCGAATGTGGATAGTTCGATTTTATAATCCACAACTGATACATAAGTTAAATTACCAGAACAAATGTGAAATGAAAAAAAAAATTAGATATTGATTCCATATGCTAAGAATTAAGTAAAGAATAATATTAGGTGAACCACCTTTTTGTATATCACTTAAACCCTAATAGAAGAAAATGACTGAAGTACCTTGTTGCAGGTGTTTTTGTTGTTGAATTGCGGACAGAAATGCATTATAGAGATCCAAGATTACAAATGTAGATCTAGTAGTTGTCTGCTTCTTTAAATCTTCAACCTTTTGGTGCAAAATCTGGTTGTGGAATCTTGAACCTGCATTCATGCTTTCACTGCAATTCTGATAAGAAGAAAAAATGGAAGTTGCGGCTGGCAAACATCCCATGGGCTCTATTGCTGTAACCAATAATTTTCGCACTCCCAAATCATTTATACGCTTTATGTTCACCACAAGCTGGTTAACAATCGATGTGGACACCGCTGAAAAATCCTGCCAAATTCATTCATGTTATCTTTCAATGATCGAAATAGAAAGTGAACAGATTCGATCATGATATATATCCCCTAGCTATGAACATGCACACATTTTTTATTTACTATAAACTTCTTCTATATACATTACCAAAAAAAAATAAAAATAATAATAATGCATGACCAGATACAATATCATATTGTCATATTTCCTTCCATTGAGAGATTTTTTTTATTTTTTATTTTTTTTATCATTTTAAGGGATCGCTTATAAAAATTATTTTTCAATCACATTTCGACCGTTCAATTTTTAGGCCTTCATGAGTAGGTCACTTATGCAAATTTTCAACCAAATTGAAAACGTTAAGATGCTGAATTGGATCAAATAAATGGATAAACAAAATATGTCTAACCTGAACCATTCATGTTTATAATCGTAAACCACAATCATGAATGTCTCTTAACTATTGTCAATTTAACTGAAAATTTGCATAAGTGATTTACTCATATTGACTTAAAATAAATGGTTAAAATGTCATGTGATCCAAAAATGAGTTCCACAAACAATCTCTTACATAGTAAATAAAAAAAATTCTTATACTAGAAGAGTCCAATATATAATATATATATATATATATATATATATATATATATATATATATATATTAATATATATATAGGTCTTATCCAGAGTGAGGCCTCACTCTGAAATTAACGTGTGAGGTTGGAGTTTAAGGTCACTTTTCGGTTTCATATCCACATCTTGACCGTTCAGTTTTTAGGCGTATTAATGTATAGATCATCTCTGCAAAGTTTCAGCCAAATTGATGATGTTAATTTAAGGTATCTAACTCACTTAAACTAATGGATGAACTGAATCTGTCCACCCTGAACCGTACTAGCTTTAAGGCAGTTATCAATGCCTTAACGACCATCAATTTGGCTGAAATTTTGCAGAGATGATCTATACATTAATTAGTACCTAAAAACTTAACGGTCGAGATGTGGACATGAGACCGAAAAGTGACCCTAAACTCCAACCTCACACGTTAATTTCAGAGTGAGGCCTCACTCTGGATAGGATCTGTATATATATATATATATATATATATATATATATATATATATATATATATATATATATATATATATAAACACACACACAATGTCACGTTGAAATTCCGTTCTAGTCGTTCAGATGTACTCAAAATGTCCAACCTGCAAAGGGTGCACTAATTTCTTACTTAATTGAATGAGGGAACATGTATTACTCACTAAAACTGGCCATACATGATTTATAATTTAAATAATAAAATGCTCAAATCAAGTTCTATGTCCTAAGTTACATGCAATGGTATATGAATTATCTAGACAGAGTTAGCTTAACCACTCACCTGACTCTGGTTTCCTTTAAGAAAATAAGCAGCATAGTCGTTTCCACCTAGTGATACTAAAGCGACGGACGAGTCCAAGTCACTTTTGGTATACAATTTTTCTTCGACTAGTTGTTGGAGAAAGTCGATTTGGGTAGTCATGTTTGGTGCACTCACCAAAGTCTCAAAAACACCAGTTCCTCCATATGCAAAGTTCATCCCGTTCCTTAGTGTCGATTTCTCTTCAGTGTTTCTCAATTCGTAAGGTACTAGAGATCTTATACCCAAAAAGGAAGCTGCATTTCAAGAGAAAAAGAAGCGTTTCGGGTAAATTAATGTTTAAACATGAAAATAAATCCTTGCTGCTATATACATGTTTTTTTGTTTGACAATATTACATATTGTGTTAGTCCGATTTTGAATAATAGCTAGACCGTTTGTTTTTTACTTATGAGATATATTACCACAAATTAATGTTAATATCACAAATGTTACTTGAACTTTGGCCCATTAGACACATGCGTACTAGAATTCAAAAATGGGTTAACACTGAGGTATCCTAACAATTGCAAGGCATATTAAATTAAAGTGCGTTAACTTCATTAAAAAAAAATTTTGGTAGTTTAAGTCATGGTTATATCGCGCCTATTATTATAACTATTAATGAATCGTGTACTGTTAAAGATATTAGATGTGTCACAATAGATAGACTTAGACCTATTTAATAAAACTGTCGTGTTAGGTTAATTCAATGATCTATTGAGATATACAAATGGGTTCAACATTTTACTCATTTAAAACATTTAACCAAAAAGAAAAGATGCATGAAATCTTGAAATAAATGGACGCATATCACATATTAGATCGGTAAATGGTATGTAATTTTGTAATATACATAAATGGAATGAACCCCCAGCCCACTCACTATGAAGGAAACTAACAATTAATTACATGTTCTAGTCCACATGAGTTAGTAAACAATAAAAATTCATAATATAAAAGGGAGCAAACTGGATTAATAATAAAATTTGTTTAGTTATATTTGAAATATCTCTGAGTTCTTCTTGATATGTATGTCTGTGTGTCTATATATATATATATATATATATATATATATATATATATATATATATATATATATATATGACATGATCAGTAAACATATAATTTTTATATTATGGGTGAAAAAATTTTCTGCCTGACTATATTCTCTAAGTTTTTCTTTTTCTCAAAATAATAATACCTTGCAATAAAATAAAATTAGTATAAAGAATCGTTGCCAGATGCTCAAACGTACCTTATATCTCGATCCCCAAGTTATAAATCGTAGTTCCACCCCTGATTGCTAGTTAACTCGATTCATTTTGTATTGGTATCGAGTCATGCTCATACCAATTTGATGTAATTTTGATTATTCTAGCAGACATCAAATTGGCCGATTTCAAAATTAAGAGCTAAATTCTCTGCTAGGCCAAGTTTAGATACCATTTGTGAATTAATTAAGCTAGAATTGGGTAATACATAGGGGGCATCGTCTTCAGAACTTAGGAATATCAAAATAGAAATTCATGACTAGTAGGATCAATTTATGAATGAGTAGCCAGCGAAAAAAGCTGAGGGCGAATTAAACAAAATGAACGAACCTATATAATCAGTGAGCACGCGGCCATCGGAGAAGCGGCCTGCCGGCTTTCCGGGAAAAGTGATCCCATAAGGCGGCTTCCACGAACCAGTTGCAGATTTGCCGCTGTTCCCAGTATCAGCATACGAATCCCCGAAAACAAAAAGCTTTACAGATCTCCTGTCATGGCGTTGGTGGCGGTGCCGGTGGTGGTGGTCGGAGGTTATGGCTGAATGAAGTACTTGTGGACAAGTGGAGATGTAGAGAAGAAAGAGATAGAATGAGACGATGGTGGTTTGCTCCATTTGTAAGCATGCAGAGCTTTGGAAAATAGGACAGACACTGCAGGTGGTGTTGTTCTTATATGGGTGGCACACTCTTAATTAAGGTAATTCAAAATTTATTGCGCTCCATAAATCCCATTTGACATTAGCAAGGTTTCCCATTTGAGAATTTTTGCGTTAATATTTGAGGAATTCGAAACAGGAAAATATTCATGGGTGGCGATGATTTTATTTAGTATATTCATGATTTTGTTTAGTATATCAAGCCAAGACCAGTACTGCTAGGCAAAACTGTACACCCTGTGACATTTTACTGGCGACTTTGAATACTCCCGAACGAATCAAACCAGTGTTGTCTCTGGGTAAAATAAACACGCACAACCAACAAGCAAGAAAGGAAGCCAAGTAGGTGGGCTCTGTATCTTCACCCTCCACGCCTAAGTCATCAAATACTGCAAGGTTTGCAGGAGTTCGTTGTCGAATCTCATCGATCTTGCCAGATGGATTAAACGCATTCGGGGGCGGATCTCTTTTGTTCCTGCTGCTTTTGTTCAGAGGCCTCTTATAGCGCAAAGCTCCTCTATACCAGTATCGTATCCATGAAGTTATCTTCACTTTCTGCCCTTGACCTTCCTTGCAGAGCTTACGGTAGGCGGGAAACAAATAGCGGCTCTGTTGACTCCTTTTGCTTGTTGCAGAAAGCTCTTCAGCAGCTGGAACAAGCTCATCATAAAATCGTCCGGCAATGGGCAAATCTCCAAGTTGGTCCAAATCCCAGAGGGAGATGGAGATTTCCCCGCTAGAAGTGTGGAGGGTATTCGTCGTAGGACACCAATACTCACAGAAAGCCCGTATGACAGGTGCAACGCGGTCATAGCTGAATAGTGAGGCGAATATCGCTCAATAGAGACCAGCCTCCCGAATAAGCTTGCCATTCCTGCTTAAGATATCTTCTACCCATTCCCAGTAGAACTTTGAGTAAGAGAAGCCCCAGTTTGCTCGAAATGCACTGCTCCACTGCACTGAACCATTGCATATACGATCGGTGAGAAGCGTGAATGGGACTTGAGGATTGTTCTGATCATGATGTGAAGACTTCAACAACAACACGTTTGAGCTTTGTTTGTCATGGTCAGACCTCCGTTGTCGAAACATAGCTAGTTGGCGAGGTGCCACATGAGTCCACTGGAGGCTGTGAGCTGAAGGGTCATAAAGAGGGACATTGATTGCTTGAGGCCCAGTCAACGATGGATACACCTGCAGAGTAGTGCCATCACTTTGAGTGTCCTCCGGATCCTCGAGGATGGTGACTGTCCCTTTCTTGAAGCACTTGAAGAAAGCCATGGCCACAAAAGGATGAGAAGTGCAATCACGAGTGCCTGACGATGTACGCAAAGCCTAAGCGCTTTTAGTGGACCCTACCACACACAAAAGTAGAGGAATCCAAGCACTTAGGACGTTCGCATTCTTCTATTCGTGAGCCACCAAATACGCAAAGCCTAACCGCTTTTAGTGGACCCTACCACGTACAAAAAGTGGAGGAATCCAAGCACTTAGGACTTTCGTGTTCTTCTCTTGTGAGCCACCAAATACGCAAAGCCTAACCGCTTTTAGTGAACCCTACCACGTACAAAAGTGGAGGAATCCAAGCGCTTAGGACGTTCGCGTTCTTCTCTTTGACGTCAACAAACACGCAAAACCTAACTACTTTGAGTAGATTTTCCCACGATCAAGAAGTGGAAAAATCCAAGCACTTAGGTCGTCTGCGTTCTTCAATTGTTACCAAAACCCTGAAAAGAAAGAAGAAGAAAAATTATTTAAAACAATTTTCAGATATACATAAATACTTGTACGACATTTAAAAAAGAAAAAGAAAAAGGGTGACGTCATGAGAAAAGAAGGTAAGATGGCATGTGAACAAGAATGAGTAATAGGATGGATGAATCATGCTTCTGGTTGTTATCGAAAAAAAAAGAAAAAAAAAAAAGGAAATTAGCGTAGACGACAGACTAGGTGTGGATGATGCTCGCTATTATTTCTCTGTTTGGGTCGAAAGAAAGAAGGAAATTGGAAATATATTGAACAGTATCTGATCATTCTCGATTTTTCCTAGTCTACACTTTGGCTGACAAACAGTCTTCCTATTCCAAAAGTCATCATCTTCCTTTTCTTTGCTACTGTCAAAGTTTCAAAAAAATAATATCATGCTATGGGTCTGCACGTGTCTGTAGGTCCATATCATGTCAGAAGGTGGACATGGATGATTAAATGAAGATCAAGGCAGATTGTGAAAAAAATCCATGATAAAAGAGATCTCTTCCCCACAGTACAAATTTGCACCATAACATGAGATTTGCAGCCACAACTTTGAGAACAGATCTAGGCAAATGAAACCCAGACCAGGAGGAGCCAAGAGACCCCAAAAATAGAACAAGGAAGGAGGTGGTGCATGCACCCGAGCCAAAGCTCTACCTATCTTCCAACTGCTACGCGAGAAATCGCGTTTGAGAGAAGCCACTGCAATAACCAAGTCCTGGTACCGATTTGAAATGGAATAGAAGAAATCCATGCAAGAAGATCTGGAGATGAGAGATGGTGGGTGGAAGAAAGTGATGGGTAGTGAGGAATGGGTTAGATCAAATTTGGGGATAAAGTGCAGAAAGAAAATTGGGGCAAGATGGAAGGAGAAAGGAGGGAGGCCGAAAGAGAAAAAAAGAGAAGAAAAAAGAGGCAGAAGCCCCAGATCTGAGACATAGCTCAGGGCAACTGAGACAAAACTCAAGGAAGCACCCATAAAGGGTGAGCAGTGCCACCGACTCTCAATGGAGAGAGAGAGAAAATCTACAGTAAGTTATCAAGGTTGACACCAATTAGTGCTCACATTGACATCCATCAAAGTTCGCCTCCCCTCCATAATCATCCCGTACTTCATCAGTCTCATCCCCAATCTCTTCTCCAAACCTCAAATTCAAACCACCACCAGTTACAATCATCTCTATTCCCACAATATCATTCTCACTATCAGAGCCAGATTAAGCACCATAATTCCCCGGGTAGTAGTGCAATGTGCAATCTGGCCCAAAAATGGAGTCCACCTCCTCCTGGTCATATCAAAATCAACTGTGATGTAGCTTGGATTGAGAGTTCGAAGCTTACCGGTGTTTCTGCTCTTGCTCGTGATTCTCATGGCATCCTCTTTGAGGGAGCTACTCTTTTGTGTCGATCGGGCTCTGCGTTGGAGGCGGAGGCAGCGGCAGCAGCGGTGGCTATCAATGTGGCCAAGCGTATCCCTTCCTCGCCGATTATCCTCGAATCAGATTCAAAGTCTTTAGTGGACATTATCAACAGGTCAACAAGTGCAAGTGATTGGAGAATTTCTCCGATAGTGTCTATGATCAGGAATTCAATTACCTCAAACCCGCGCTTCGCTTGGTTTTGGATTCCTCGGAAAGCAAACTCTGCAGCTGATTTGGTTGCCTCGCTAGTAGTGCGGAAGAAGTGCCCGGAGGTTTGGATTGACCGACCGCCTTCTTCCCTTGTGCATGTCCTATCTCGCGACGGCCTCCCTTGCCCACCTTTTCAGATTGATCACTTGAGACACCGCTAATTTATCCGAGGTTGGCAGGTGTGTTTTTTCATGGGAGCTGTGATGCTGCTGTCGGATTTTCTTTTTTCCAGTTTCTGTGTTTTCTGCTCTCTTTGTTTCCATGTTGTTTGGTGTCCTGGTCTTTTGTTTTAATTAGCTCTGACCGTGTGAGCCGTGTTGTTGGGGCCTGTCCTTTGGGCTGTGTTGTTTCTCTGGCCTTGGGCCTCTTAATCGAAGTTTCATTTGACCAAAAAAAAAAAAAAGAGATCAAAAGAAGATAGAGAGACATACCTCAGTCTCCCTAAACGCACCAACGACACATGAAATTCTCAAATCAAAGAAATCAAAGCCCTGTCAGTAAATAGAGAAAGCAGGAATGGGGTTCTTCAATTATCACCAAAGCCCTAAAAAAAACAGGGAGAGGAAAAAAATATATATTTTCAGAACTGTGTGACATCTGGAAAAAAAAAAAAAAATCAATGACGTCATGGCATGTGAAAGAGAATGATTAGAAGGAAAGGATAAGTCATGGAATTATGTTTTGGGTCTACACGTGCATGCATATATATATTGTCAGAAGGTGGGCTAGTGATGGAAAGATCAAGCAGGTTACTTTGCCAAAAAGACCAAAAAAAAAAAAACACAGCCGAATCTTAGAGTGAGTCACTTTTATTGAGGAAGACAGGTTTGAAAATCGAGTTTGAGGAGGCCTCTATTTATATTGAAAGGCTCGGGTTTCTTATACAAGGAATTTCCTAGTTGAGACTAGAAAAATATGGAGGGAATCCAAAATTTCCTGCTATATATGGCGCCAATTTGTGTGATGCTTATATTAATTGCTGAAATCTTGTGAATAAACATCTCATTCGGAAAAAAATAAAGGATCCATTCCATAAATATACTCCTATTTATGGGCTTCATCACCTGCCCATTTGGGGTCCTCGACATATTTGCGAAATTAAATCAAGATTTCAAGAGAATCTCTACGAAATTAAATCAAGATTTCAAGGGAATCTCTACAACTTTGGAGTTCTAGAAGTTGGCTACTGTGAAGCAAAGCGCTGCGTCAAGCTATGATAATGACACTTGGCGACACATGAAAGGCCCGACGGCAATAAATGAATTTGTTCCGGCTAAATCAATTGATATTAAAGCGGATCAATCAAATTAAATCAATTGATTCCGAACAAAATCAAGCATTAAATGTCGTCTGCTGATTAGATGTCAATTTATTTAAATTGATAATCAAGACGAAAATCAGTCATCAAATTAATTGACTAAATTCCTTAATAGTCATGATTAAATCGATTAATTAAAGCTGATTGATTTGATTATGCTATTAATGAAATACAATTAAAATCGGTCATCAAATTAATTGACTAAATTCCTTAATGATCTTGATTATATCAATTAATTAAGGTTGATTGATTCAATTATGCTATTAAGGAAACGCAATTAATTACGTGTCATCAAGGCATTCCAAATTGAGAGAGACGCCGACACTATAAATACCTCATCTCAAATCAAGAGAAGGACTTCAACCAGAGAAAAAAATCACTCCCAAAGTTCAGAAGTCTTCAAGCGTGTGAAGAACCCTCAAGCTGCCAAATAGTCGGTTCATCACCAACCTCAAGCCAAAGCACTCGTCACGTGTCAACCCTCGTGGCCACCATACGACTCAAGATCAAGCGTCAATCGCCCTTGAGTCAAACATTCATCGGAGATAGATACAGAGGATTACCCAAAGATTGTAACCCGCACTTAAATTATTAATAAAATTATTATTTTTGTACACGTGTCTGCATTCTATTTGTTTTCAGATTCCCGTGTTTACAATGTTCATCAACATAAACGGCAATAATTGCAAATCCGGAACTTGTCATGGAAACGCATGGGCATAGTTCGTCATATTCCTTCCCAATCAAGTAGTCAGTGAGCGTTGCATAGCCATTGCAAACGCACTCTGTGATCTAGTGCCACTTGATTTGGGTAACTGAAGTCCACAAGAACCTTCATGTATTTTCCATATCTAGATCCCCATAAAGATACGTAGTGACCATATTTGTAAGCTGCATGTTCAGTTATTCGGAAACTACCAAACTGACAAGGTAGTGGAGTGCAATGACATCCATTATGAGAGAATATACCTTCTCGTAGTCGATTCCAGAGCATTTGTGAGAACCTTCATGTATATTCCATATCTAGATCCCCATAAAGATACATAGTAACCACATTTGTAAGCTGCATGTTTATTTATTCGGAAACTACCAAACTGACAAGGTAGTGGAGTGCAATGACATCCATTACGAGAGAATATACCTTCTCGTAATCGATTCCAGAGCATTTGTGAGAAGCCTTGTGCCATAAGGCTAGATTACCATCTCCTTTTCTCATTACACTATCTAACGAAGACCTATTAATGTCAACAAGTATTATGTTAGGAAGTGTTGGCATCTCATGCCCGAAATCCTTCCTCTTTGTTAGTGAATCCAATTTAACCTAGATTGCATCTTTCCATTTAGGCCAATTTTCTCTACGTTGGCATTCTTCAACATAGTAAGGTTCAATGTCATTGGTCTCAATAATCCCACGTCCTCATGTACACTAGTGTAGTTTGTAGAGATCTCTATATTCTCATAAATTGGTTCTAATATTGAGGCGTCCCCCAACGATGTCTCTTGGACATAACCACAATCTAGAATATTCTCATGAGACGGATTTTGAGTATCAATGATCAATGGATTAAGTTGTGCCAAACTCGCTCTCTTCTTAGAGATAGAAATAGTCGAACCTATGGATGTCCTACACTCTCTAGCGGAACCCATGGCCTATGACGTATGCCACTTTGTGGCGTCACCATGCCACCATCCTGGCGGCGGCGATGTGTAGAGCTCCTTTAGGTGGCGCCATGTCCTCTTGAGGGGACATCTATCCTTGCAGGCATGTTTGCGGTAGGTATATGTGATCTCATCATTTTTGAGGATCGAGATGAGACATAGTGGGGATAGACCACGACAATTCATGTCGTTCCTGTTGAATATTGACGTTCTAATCTCCTCCTAACGATGGGAAGACTGTCTCATCAAAGTGACAAGCCGGAAATCTAGAGGTAAAGAGATCGCCTGTTAAGGGTTCTACATTGTGGACTTGTAGTTTGAGATTTATATCCAACATAAATATGGACGCATTCGTGGCTAATGAACCATTTTGATGCGCTATGGCGGCACTATTGGCACATAAACTGCGCACTCAAATATGCGTAAGTACAAGATATTAGACTCGCACTCAGTCACAAGCTGTATCGTAAATAAAGGTTGGTGGCAATGGGTCGTAGACGAATTGTCATAGCTGCATGCGATATTGCATAACCCCAAGTGGAAATATTAGTGCGCATTACCAATGTCTGAGCTACCATCGAGTTGTTTAATGGTGGTTTTTTCGTGAGACCATTAGGGTGTGTACTTAGGAATATGATGCCTAATATTAATCCCCAATGATATGCAATAGTCATCAAAAATTTTCGATGTAAACTTTCTAGCATTATCAAGTCGAATAGACTGAATGAGATGATCCGGGTAATGAGCCTGTAGCTATATGATCTGGGCTAGGTGTTTATCATAAACAGCATTACGAGTGGACGATAGCACGACACGTCAGCTTGTCCGTGCATCAACCAACACCATAAAATATCTAAGCAGTCCGCAAGTTGGTTGAATCGATCCACAGAATCCCCTTGGATTCTATGTAAGAATGAAATTATTTCCTTAGTTTCCTTTGCATAGGATGGTCTCGATCCTAAAGAGCAGGCTTTACAGAATGAAAGATGGGCCTTATAATCAACCAATGAAGATTTTGGTTGAGCCACAATGTCACAATTGACTTGAGAAGTAGAGCGAGGAGGCAAGGAAGCAATTTTTTGTGTCAAAGCCATGCTTGGGCCGCCGGGGGTAGACGGAGCAGTATTAGCCTGTCGGTGGTGCACAGCGGCGGTGACTTTCTCTCCTTAATCAATTTTTGACCTTTACTTCTCTTCGTTCTGAAGAAAGGATATCCGTGTGAAGTCCTTAGTATTACGGATAATCATATCATGACCTGGGTGTCCCAAACGGTCATGCCAAAGCCGACCTATATGTGTCGGTGTCCCAAAGATCATCTCTTATGATGTCACTAGACTTAATTACTCAAACAGTGGTTACATATAACCTACTAGAGCGACACATAAGCTTCTCCAATACTCGTTTTCGTCTGTAGTCATTAGAGGTAATGCAAAGGAACTTATGTCCATTCTCACTATGTGTTTTCCACATAAAAACCATTGGCTCTAATATCTTTAGAATAATAAAGTTCGAATTTAAAGAATCGACACTTTACTAATAATAATAGCCAATGATTACATCAAAGTTTCTTGACCAAATCTAATCCAAAATAATAAAATCAAATGTAGACAAATAGTAATTACTCAATCCTTTCGGTAACTCCAATTAAACATGACCAGGAAAGTAAGAAGAGATGTCGGTGGAGCAAAGCTTGCTTAAGTACCACTAATCTCAACTAGTTTTCTAGACATCATACTTAATTGGATGAGTCTAGTGGTGAAAGAGTCAAAACAATTGTCATTTATTGATCTAAGGCATAATTGCCATTACATAATTCTTGGAAAATAAAAGACTATACTAAAAATCTGTGATATTTTATCTTGATCGCCAGATTTAAAGTCTTCCATAACTCGATATCTTGATCACCATTGATCAGGTACTCTATAAAATTCCATGAAGAGGATGCTCTCTTGATTGAGCTGTATTGACACAATACATATGGTCCCTAGGACCAATGGCGTTTGAATAGCATCACCATGGCCAAAAGTGGTGCCATCGTGTGCAACCCCTATACCCTCAACGTCATGACTCCTTTGGTCATGTATTCGCCAATTTTGGCGATTACCTTCTTGAGCAAGTTGATCATATAGATCATATTGTCCATGGCGACTTCTTCTAGCCATTGAACGGTGCTCATGGTAGCTAACTTGAGGCCTACCATATTCTCTATTCACAAATTTGTGGCTGTGCCTTTCAACACATGCCATAGCTCCAATTAGCTGATGGAAATTTGTGATCCGTCCTTCGTTGATTAAGATTCGATAAAATTCGGAGAATCTTAATCCAGTGACGAGGAAGGTAGTTAGGGTTTTCTCAATCAATTGTTCTTCTGTGATAGTTTTCCCATAGGTATGCATCAATGATCTGATGCGGAGAGCTTCCGAACAATATTCCATAACTCTTTCAAAGTTAGAGAAGTGGAGATTATTCCATCGTGCTTCTAAGTTCGGAAAATTGTGAATGTTGTTAATACGTTCACAAAACGCTATTCAAAGGTTTCTAGCACTATCCTCATACATGTACTCAAACTGGAGTGCCATCTCTATGTGGTGTTTCATCAGGGTAAGTGCCCTGGAATTATCTATCTCAGTTTGAGAGTCTTGAGTGGTTCCTTCAGAACAGGGCTCTTGGATTGTAGGCAATAAATAAATCAAGGGCAATTAGGTGGAGCTTAACATTATGAGCCCACATGAAATATCCCCTGCCCGTAGAATCCAATGGAGTAAAATCGAGCTCGTTCAAGTTTGTCATCCTAAAAAGGGGAAACAAGAACGGATTAGTTTCGGAGTCAATACTTCCACGAAAACTAATATTAAGATTTCCGAGCCTTAATGCTACCAAGAAATCAATTTCCAAGAATTTTTGGATTAGACCGAAACAATGATGTTTGAATGGTCAAATCTTGATGCTTACAAACGCTCTTAGTCCGTAATATTTCGATCCTCACGAACACTCTTAGTTCGTGGTTTACAAACGCTCTTAGTTCCTAATTTAGCGTGAACTCCCCATGGTTATGCTTTTATGAATCGGACCCACGTTACAGAAAGGTGGGATGTAGAAGAAGGGAGGTTGCAAGTTCTCGAAGAAAAAGAAAAGAAATTAAAAACATAAGGTAAGAAATTTAATATAAAAACTTACTTGGATTTCTTTTCTTGTTCTTCTTCTTGGTCTTGATCTTGAACTTGAAAATGATGGCACACGGGTGCATAGGAGGAGGAGGACTTGCGACTATGGAAATGGTGCATGGCCAAGGGTGGTGTGCACTGGTTCCTAGGGTTTTAGGGTTCTAGGGTTTGATGTTGCACAGCGGGGATGCTCTGTAGAAAATTATTTGGCTTGATTTCAGGGTTAGGGCTCATGCTGATAACGTTTTTAAGGAAATAGTATGCAAGAGAGATTGTAGAGAGAATTGGTGTGTCATTCATTGATAATAGGAGCCCTATATATAGGGAGTACAAGTACATAATCTTTGAGTACAAGGAATCCTATTCTAATTAGAATTAGGAATCTAGAACATTCTCTCCTATTACAACTATAGAAAATAATCCTAGTTTGGTAAGGCACACATAAATTGAATATCCTTCAACACCTTTTAATTTATTTTTTATTTTCTGGTTCAGTACTCTCGAACACTGAAGCTCTTTTGAGAGAATAATATTGCTATCGAGCCGATCTATCATTAAGAGGGAGCCCTTCTAATGAGAACCACTAAAACGAGGACTAGTTGAGGACTTTTGTGTTAGACCCACTTTTCGATCACATTTCCGCAAATCAACCGTAGATGTTTAGATATTTATGTATAGATCATTGATGTAATTTTTCAACCAAATTGAAAATCGTTAAGACGTTCATAATCATTATTTATCAGTTATGAACATAAACGATTTCATGTTTGACAGATTTGGTTCGTTCATTAATTTGATTTAGTTTGGTACCTTAGCGGTTAGAAATTTGGAAGGAAATTTTTAGAAGTTATCTACTCATGCATACATAAACATCTAATGATTGATTTGCCGTAATGTAATCGAAAAATAGTCCCCCATACAGTTAATTAGAAAGTCCTCAATTGGTCCTCATGTGAATGGCCCCCTATCATTAAATGGCACATTGTCATTTGGAGTCTTATACGCCAACATTGACAGTAAAAGATATTATTTAAACATCATTCTTAATCAGGTATTGTAGCACGATACATCGTGTTAGACATTTGGAAGTTGAACACATGCCTACATATTATGCTAACTCGACAATTGTTTCCAACTGTCGGTTTAAAGTTCTTGCAGGAACACTTGTAGAACCAAAAGGATTTGGAGGAATGGTCAAGTTTTCTTCTCCATCCAACATTTGAACCACGACTTTCATGGGAGGACGATCCACTGGGTGCCACTGGATGCACCAGAGCCCTATAATTGCAAGTTTTCTTTGAATTTTAGCATCTCCTTCTTCTACCATATGGATTGTTAGGCCTTCTCCACGTTCTACAAGATTATATATCGCTTCAAGGTAGTAAACTTCGTTGGCGTTCATTGTGGTTGCACCAATACTGCTTCTCCCTCCTACCATCTCAAGTAGTAGCATTCCAAAACTATAGACATCTGACTTATAAGATACATTGCCAAAGTTCCTAGAGAACACTTCAGGTGCAATGTATCCCATTGTCCCCCTAGCTGTGGTCATAGACACTATACTCTGATCCTTGGAGCACAGCTTGGCCAAACCAAAGTCAGAAAGCTTTGGTGTGAAATTGTGGTCTAGCAAAACATTTTGGGGTTTGATATCAAAATGCATGATTCGTTGGTCGCATCCTTGGTGAAGGTATTCAATACCTTTTGCTATACCTAGAGCAATACCATGCAACTTATCCCAACCAAGGAAGCTATTTCTATTGTCTTCTGATGAAATGTAATCATGTAGTGAACCATTGGGTAAGAACTCATAGACAAGAGCTCGTCTAAATCCATCAGCACAAAAGCCAACCATGCGAACCACGTTGACGTGGTGGATGTGACCCATTGTTCCTACTTCGTTAATGAATTCTTCCCCATTTCCTGCGGAACTATTGAGAACTTTGACAGCAACAAAGCATTCTGAAGAAAGCTTTCCTTTAAAAACAGTTCCGTAGGCTCCTTGGCCCAAATTCTCCTTGAATTGATGTGTAATCCTCTTGATATCTGCATAAGAGTATCTGCTTGGCTTGAGAGCAACGTAATCTTCTAGGAACCTTTCAATTTTCAATCGATTTTCTCTTTCGTTTCTATCATAACTGTAGATTTTATAAGCTGCAGCGACAAGTAGTAAGAAAACCAATGAACCTAGGGTTGAACCTGCAAAGGAAAACTTGAAGTTAGAATATGATCTCATTTCTTGTAGACAGCAACCGAAGAAAAAGAGTAGTTAGGTGACTCACCTGTAACCACCAATTTTTTGGTTGCACTTGTACCTGTAAAAGATAAGGGAACAATCAGACTGTATTGTTTGTGGGGACAAGCTATGGTACTGTGATGTTTATCATACACTCATTTTACATCTATTTGGACAAAAATTACAACTTATATGAATCAAAATTACAACATTAAGAACAAAGTTACCATATTCATTTACACTATTTACATATAATTAAACAAAAATTACAACATTGACAACGAATTTGTTCAAGAACAAAGTTACCATATTCATTTACACTATTTACATATAATTAAACAAAAATTACAACATTGACAACGAATTTGTTCAAAACATGTAACAAAGTCATAGGTGATGTAATTACTACTAATAAAACTAAGATTACACAAAATAGAACTCAACTTTACCACTCTGAGAACAAATTTGTTGTCACATTTATAAATGTGTGTATGACATACGGGTATGTATTACAGAATTTTCCTTGTTTGTGAGCTAGAGGATAAATTAGCTAGTGTGAGTAATGCTTATGTCTCAAGTTTATACATATGATTAGATCTTTAAAAATTGTACAACATCATATCAGAGAAACTGACCTCCATCTTTCCTGTTCTTGAACTTTGAGTTTCAATTTTTCAAACTAGTGAGCAGGAGGTGCAGTCAAAATTCATGGCTAACTAGAATTGTAATTCTCATTTCGTGAATGCTAGAAAATTTACTCCGTGAGAATTTTAATAATTATGTAGAAATAAGCCTAGTATGGAATCTGTAAGAACAAAAGCAGGATAAAAAGGATACGTACCTTTCCTCAAGTCAATACATTCAACTTCACTTTTAGTGTTATTGTTCTTCAATCTACACATTTTTCCCGCTGCTTCGCATTTTGTACAATTTGGTTGAGACCAAGACATAATGCTCGGAACTGATAAAACATTATACATCTTAGTACACGACTGCAGGGCCTGAATGTTTTCTGAAGAAAGAACTGCATAAATTTGGTGGTCGGAGCTGCTAAGGCAGGGGACAACCCCATAATCATTTCGACTTGCCATGCCAACCGAAGAACAATTGAATAAGGTATAGTTCTCTGTGTATTCCAAGTGGAATGGAGAGACTGAAATGTTTATAATGTGTAAAAGGCAATAATCCGAGTCATATATATATGGTAATACTTCTATTTCCTGAGACTTATAATCTATGCTTGGGACAAAGAATTTGACTGGAATAGGAAGATCAAGAACAGTCTCATGTCTGTCATTGCATGATACAACAAACCCGGGATACCCACAATGATCTGGTTGTCTATCTTTCAAGCGAAACGGGAAATGGATAGGCGGGCTATGATCTGAACACTTCATTTCTGTGCACGCATTTTGGGTTGATCCAAAAACATTGAAGAAAGTGGTGAACAATATGCAAAACGAAATGATTTGCTGCAAGTCTAAGGTCCTAATCTCCATGGATTTTTTCATGAGCAGAAAGGAGACTCGATCAATCTCATATATCTGTCTTGGAAAAGAAGTTACATGAAACTTGCGATGGGCCCATCTTTTATAATGCTTATGTTACTCAAATGACATTGTTATTTCGTGGCAATTTCCTTTTTTCTTTTTTGAGAATGACGTGGCAATTTCCTTGACAGCTAGTCAAGACTCACAATCCAGACTTAAATATCACTCAGATTTGTCTCACTCGTTAGGTAGGAGTAGGATTGATGCCTTGGATTAGGACCGTTCGGCTATTCATTGTACTTGTAAAGTTTTGTTTCTCTAGCTAGCTATAGGAAACTTCCCTCAAGGAGATTTATTATATTTTTCTATCATGGACTAATTTACCACGGCAAAGACTGATTCAAACTTTGTATTTAAAAAACAGAAGAAGGACTGATTGAAACTTCAACCAATTAAATAAAACTTCCGAGAAATTACGACATGGTTTAAATATTAAATTCATTGCTTTCACTCGGTTTGCTTCGCTTTCATAATTCGTCAACTGGAGTTGTCTTGGTTTGCACTGCACGTAAACTAAAATATTTGGCTAATTAATTAAGCTGGTCTAACTAACTAATTTGAATATATATAACTTATCATGGTGTTCTAATTTCGATCATTGATCGATCAATTTAAGCCAGCCGATCCCTAGCTATAGTTATACTTTTTTTGTCAAACTCAAAGCTAGGTCGATTGGTCTCTCCATGGAAAATAGTGGAGGAGGATCCTTGACTAGATCATCTGTGTGGTATCAGTACTGGTTTGTAACTGTAGTCTTTGTTCTTGTTGGTTTGTTGGGCGAAAAGGTTAAGGCGTGTACACCGTCTTCCTGCGGCGATGTCCGTAACATAAGCTTCCCTTTCCGACTCAATAGTGATCCAAAGCAGTGCGGCGACTCCAGATATACTTTGTACTGTGAGAACAACGTTACTGTATTGTACCTTCCATCTGGAAAGTACTACGTGCAAGAAATCGGGTACCCCATCACCATATATGGCACAATCCGAGTTGTGGATCCTGGTATTCAGAAGAACAATTGCTCCTCCATTCCTCGTTATCCTTTAGACTATTCTTATAATTATATGTCTTCCGATTTTGATGATACGTTTCTGTATACTGCTGAGTCATCTAATGAACCAATAACGTTCTTAAAGTGTGCAAATCCAGTGAACTCTTCTCATTATGTGGATACTTCTCCATGCATTAACATCAATGATGGTGCTTCTTCTGTGTCTGGACCAAATACGAGTACGTATGGTTATGTCACGATTAGCTACACCAATGCATCGGAATTTGAGCCCGGCTGCACTGTAGAGTGGTCAACGGCTGTTGATTACTTGCAGTATAAAGCACTATTCAAAAAAGGCCAGCAAATCGTATCGTATGAATCTGTACACAACGCTCTTGCATATGGCTTTCAGGTTGAGTGGACTACTCCAACATATCGCTGTATAGCATATATAGGTGTGAAATGCGTGCCATACACCATTACAGGTATGTGAATTTACGTTAAACATATATACATGTAAGTCGAGCAAAAATGGCCGGGCTAATGATAACATATAAGTAAAACAAAATGGTTAATTGTCTTGCACGTAACTGTCATGACTAGGTATCATATACATGCTCATAGATACCTGTGAATTTGTCCGTTTTAACGGTTCCTTTTTTTTCTTTTTTACTACTTTTTACTTTTTACATCCATAACCAAATCTCTGTAGTTTTTCTTCAGAAGTCTGCTTTTAGCACTATTGATTTATTTCTGAGGAAGGTTAAGGACTATGGCTATGGTAACGTTTAATTTGTTTCATATAGTCATCTGAGAGCAGGATTCGGTTTGAATAAAGTGCTCTAGACTTTAGTACTCTGTTTTTGTGATGTATATGTATAGCTTTTGAATCAACAAGAGCTATATGATCAGTACCTTTTTTATTTTTTTATTAAAATATTTGTCACTACTTGCGATTTTCTTGATGACTTGTTTTGTCCAAAATCCTAATCTATCGTTTTTGCCATTTGTTCATAATAGGTTTCTTTCATCTTCTAGCTCAAAGGATTCAAGGTGCGTATTATTATTATTATTATTATTTTTTAAATTGAAATCCCAAGCACTTTTACTAATTTTTATCATAAATGATGCAACAACTCCTACGCATTATTTCTAATGTCATCAAATTAACTAACCCTTAGGGTGAGGTAGGGTTGAAAATTTGGTTGAGAGTACACTATATCAAGGGTTTGATCTCCTCCAATGTAATATTAGGTTTTTTATTCTCCGAAGATAAAATTATAACTAAAATCATTTGAAATTCTTGAACATAACAATAACACAAGTAATACTTAGAACATTGGAAGCCAAAATAAACTGCATGTTTAGTTGTTTGAATTTCCATGAAAAAATTGGAAATCTATAGAAATTAGAAAGACGTCTAGAAAAAAATAAGAATAAAGTTAAATCATTTTTTTGAGTAAAATATATATTTCATTAGAGACTCAGGCTAGAACGGCACATACAACCGCTCTGAATATGAAAAAATGGCACCATTCACTTATACATCGAAACTCACTTATTCAAGAGCATACACACTATAAAATCACCTCACACAAAGATAATATAGATTGAAACTCCATTTGCTAATGCGCTTATTGCGGTACTCCAAGAGTTTCATTAACTAGGTGTAACATAATCCCATAGTATGTAGGCAAGACAAAAATGAGGTGCAATATGGTACCACTTATGATAACCAGCGTATTTAGTTTCACCAATCCCTAGGATCCCAAATTTGAAAACCTAAAGAGCCTGAGCCCGTCAGCCTGGTCCACACTTAGACCCAAATCCAAAATAAAGTTTTAGACACCCAATCTGTTCTCCGCACCCCAATTAATTTGGGTAGCTCTCCTTCCTCGTTGACGCTTGCAACCAAAACCAATGTTGTTGTCATATCTGTAAAATAGTCTACACAGACTCACTCGCCCGCGCCTCAGAAAACACATCCTCTTGCTGCCGCTCGGAAGAAGTGGGCACTCCACCGCTTGCATCACCCACAATCGCTGATAAGACTAGCCCCGTTGCCATCACTTCGATCGCTGCTTAGAGCCTCTCGGCACCCCCTGCTCAGAGCAGAGCTCAAAACTTCTCATTTCCACCTCTGCTGTCTCGATCAGCATCAAGCCTAAGCTGATCACCACTTGCAAATGTGAACCATTTTACCGTATCACCCACCAAAGGTCGGCCAAGCTTAATCCGGTCTTCTAAACCCTTGAGCCTGTCCCTAAGCGGATGGATCTTCCACCCCGACCTAGCAAAAATATCATCCACTGTAAATTCGCTCCAACAATCAGAGCAGCAAGATTCGGCTTCCAAAATGCAAGGCTTCGAAATGGGTTGGATGGTTGCGGAACAATACCGACCTTGGATAGCTGCAATGAAGCAATGAGATACGAAGAGGACAACTCCGTCTAACACCGGCATTGAATGCCGTTAACAAGGCCTTTTTATAGAGCCATTCTATACCATAGGGTCTGAAAACAAAAATTAAATCATTTCATTCATGGCTCCAATGAGTAGTGTATACTTATGTAGAAAATTTTGAATATTGCTATGTTAATACTTAATATATTAGGTCAAACCATCAAGTTGGATTGGGTCAAATTAAAAGTCTAGATGGTCATTAAAGGCAAGTGAAAAACATTGACTTTCCTGTGTCGTTTTGGATAAGATTTGCATCTTTCTGCTCTCTTTTTTCGTGAATAGTTTGTGCAAAACATTGAAAACACAGAATCTTCCACGGCTTGCCAAATATTTGAGGTTGGGCACCTAGGTAGGGCAGGTGCCCAACCTATGCCCTGTGGGGCAGGTCAAAAGTGGCTGTGCTAACTTATGTGAAAGACTCCATTGAGAAAAGAATTTTTGGTTGGCACCAATCGACGCTTACACAGGCGGGAAAGGAAACCTTGATAAAATCAGTTACTTTGGCTATCCCGGCCTATCCTATGACTGTCTTTAAATTTCCTACCTCCCTCTGCAATCAGATTAATTCGGCCCTTGCAAATTTTTGGTGGGGAAACTCCTCCACCATGGGAATTCATTGGAAAAAATGGGCTTCACTTGGTCTCCCTAAATCCCAGGGTGGTTTGGGATTTCGTAATATTGCTGATTTTAACGTTGCCCTTCTTGCCAAACAAGCTTGGCGTCTGCACTCAAATCCGGAGGCCTTGTGGGTTAGAGTGTTAAAAAGTCGTTACTTCCCTGCTGGATCTTTTTGGGATGCTGGCCGGGGCTGCTCCCCCTCTTGGGCTTGGTCTAGCCTTCTGGAAGGTCGCTCCCTTCTATCTGCAGGGTCTCTTTGGTGCATTGGGTCCGGGGCAACTGTAAATTCCTGGTTGGACAACTGGATTCCCAGATATCCCACCTTTAATCTCAGACTCTTAGCGCCTGCCATTTTGAATGACTCCTCCGTGGAGGCAATCACTGACCGGGAGTCAAATTCATGGAACCTCTCTACTCTCCACACTATTCTTCCACCCGATGCATTAACTGCTATCCAAGCTACTTCTTTTGGCTCTCACACAGACATTGATACTTTGATATGGTCTGCTCACTCTTCGGGTATCTCTTCAGTCAAAAGTGGCTACAACTTTAGTGTTTCAGAATCTGCCTCCTTGCTTACTACCCATCCACACCACTCACAAACTACTCCCCCATCTGTCTAGAAATGGATTTGGTCTATTAGAGCCCCTCCTAAGATAAAGCACTTTCTTTGGAGGGCTACTTCAAATGTCTTGGCAACTAACTGGAACAGACATTACAGGCATCTGTCGCATTCCCCGATGTGCCCTCTCTGCGACTCACACCCTGAGACCATTGAACATGTATTATTCCTATGCCCTTGGGCCCTTCAGGCATGGTTCTCTCACCCTTTGACTTACAGAGTAAATCAGCAGTCAGTCACTTCTTTAGTTGCTTGGCTTCTGGCTGTATTTGGAGATAAGAATGGGTTTGCAAGACGGGATCCATGTTTTCCAACCCATGTGGCTTTCCTAATGTGGCACATTTGGAAGCATAGGTGTGAATGTGTTTTCAATCACCTATCTCCAAATCCGCTAGCCTACTCATTGGAGCTTTTGCTGCATCTCTGGAATACTTGTCTATCCCCCTGCATGTACAGCCCCCAAAGCATACAAACCCGGATTCCGCCTCTCAAGCTCCTATTGTTTGGAGTCCCCCCCCCCTCTGGAAAGATAAAAATTAATACTGATGCGGCTTGGGATGATCAGTCCCTTCTATGTGGCCTAGCTGCTCTAGCTCGGGACGCTATGGGGAATATCATTGGTGGGATGGTCATCAGCTCTCATGCTTCCTCTCCTCTGGCTGCTGAGGCCCAAGCTATTGACCTTGGCCATCAGCTCTCATGCTTCCTCTCATTCTAAATATATAAATAGGCTCAAAGTGGCAATCTAATGGTAAATATCTTTGGGCACATGCTACTTTGGCCATGGTGGTATTAACCTAATTGCCTCAATCCTTTCTATCCCTTCGTAAGCTAAAAGTAGCATCGAGAGGTCTCAAGCAAGTTCTAGATACGCAATGTCATGAAATTGTACACACATGAAAGAATAAGTGAATGAACAATGCATACACTATAGATATTAGGCTCAAAAGCTCACAAATAAGGCATGCAAGTTAATCGAATAATCTATATGCTTCTCTAACTATGATGAACAAACCTAACATAGGCTATGTGCACACATATAATCAAGCATAGATCACATATACACTTAATCACAAAACAAATTCAAAGTCCTAGATCATGCTCAATCTATCCACAATCATAACAAGTTAAGTCAATGTCTCGTCATTGGGGTTGGAAAAGGCATTAACCACTAAAATCTATGTACAAAAAGCTAATCTAAAAATGGAAATTTTTTTTTTTTTTTTAGGGCGCCCGATTCCTCACCCCCACACTTAAAACCAACATTGTCCTCAATGTTGTCAAGTGAGCTCGAAAGCTTTAGGCATGAGAGTGAAGTCCGGGCGAAGGCACAAGAATTAAGTATGAAAATAAATATCTAAATGCAGAGAAAAGTTACGGAAAACCCCCTTTGTAGAACCTCCATTGCTCACGACCTACGGAGAAGACCAATATGAGACACCAACCTCAAGACACAAGGCCTTGACTTCCTTAACGTATGCTCCATGCTAGCTCTAGGTGTTCATGTAAAGATCGACTCCATTGAGAAATATATAGTGTTCAAAGAGCAATGTCACAAATAGGCTCACTTCAAAGAATAAGGACCAAGGTCCTCCATTAAAATCATGGTCTTGAACATATCCAACACACCTCATAACCGCCCTATAATGGCCTCCAAGGATGAAATGAAGTGCAAGAAGTTCAACCAACCCGAGTGAACAAAAACTAGTGAGTGCAGCAAAATTTCAGCAATGACCTTTCTGTCTTCAAATGCTCATATCTCAGACACAGAAAGTGATATATATAAGTGAGACTACTTGGAATGGAAAGTAGACTTGGAGAGCTTTCTATCCATATAAAGTGAGCCACCTATATCCAACTGAGATGAAAAATAAAGATGGTCAAAGTTGCCAGCTTGTAATGAAATCAGCTACTGACCCTCAGTCACCAAAACTGCAACAAGTTGGGCTCCAGAGGCGCAAAGAGAGTGAGACCAATGTTGTGTTCTGCAGTTTATGCTGCGCCCTGTTTCTGACCTCTGTCACTTGGAACACTATATCTGAAGCTAGGAAGGTTCAAATCAAAAACTGTTTCTCCTGTATATAGAAGACATGTGAAGACAAATCTCTGAAAAATTTTAGCTCCAAATTGCTTGGGATGTAGAAGGTGTAGCTTCCCAAAGTCACTCTACAGTAGCTGTCTCTGTTCTGACCTACATACATTGACCACTAAGTAAGTGACGTTCCAAGGACTCAAAAAGGCTGAAATTTTGGTAGTACATAGTAGACACACAGGTAAATATCTCCAGAAAGTTTCGGCTCAAAATATTATACAGATTGGAAACTGTAGCTACCCAAAATCAACTGAATTTTCTGGACAGAAACTGCTCACTACCACATTCATGCTTTCTTCACACTTCCAACTCCGAACACCTCCCATCCTCCCAAAATGCCTCAAAAGCTTTATTCACAACAAAAATAAACTATGAAAGAAAGAAATAGTACCGATGATGTGCTAGGGTTGCCTCCCTAGCGAGCGCTTTGTTTAAGGACTTCATTGCCGGTCCATAAAACGTGAACTTTGTCAAGGTGGATACTTCTCAAGTGCGACCACCCTATTGTTTGGGGCTAAGGGACTCCTTGACGTGTCATAGAGGCAAGACCAAGAGCTACATAAGTATACTCCAATTGGTGGCCAAAAGTGTTGCTTCCTAGCCTTCCTCTTCTTCTCAATTATTCTTGTAGGAGCTAACCTTGTCTTCTCCTTCAAAATTGGTGTAGAAATGATGCTCATAGGAACAATAGGTGGTAGAAGCTCTTGCGAGTGATGGGAAAGGTTGAGTGCAAGTGCTCCATTTCCTTTCCAATCCATCACCTCATTGTAGAAACATTGACCACTTAATGGTGGATTGGGAGGTAAAAGTACCTTGATCTCAATCTTCTCATGAATAACATAAGTGCTCAATATTCTACAATCCACCTTGGGACGCTCATGATGGATCTCCATGGATGTGGGAGGAGAGAAAGTCCTAGGTTCTTCAACTTCTTCATCACAAGGTAGTGAAGGACTCTCTTTCTCCATGGGAATATCGACCTCAATGAATAAGGGATTATGGTGTATGACTTCAAGCTCCGCATCCTCCTCAATGAACAAGGGATTATGGTGTATAACTTCAAACTCCGCATCCTCCTTACTAGACAAGAAATCCTCCTCTTCGGAATCATTTTCAAATATCTCACCTCTATTAGGAAGCTTAGATTTCCAATATTGCACACATTCCTCTGAAGTGTAATCTCTCACCCCACTTGCATTGGAACTTTCATAACCAAACTCACTTTCTTGTACATCAACATCACTATAATCATCTTCAATTTGCATAAACGACTCTTGCTCAAGATGCTTGACATGTACTTCTTCTCTTGAAATAGGCTCTTGGTCAAAGAAAGACTCATGCTCAAAAATGGTGAAGGGTGGCTCTTGTGCAAGACTAGCCTCAAGTTGCTCATTCGAATGTATAAGCATTTCTTGAGAAGCTTGCAATTGAGCTTGGGACGCTTGCAATTGAGCCAGCAATTCTTCAAGAGAAGGCTTCCTAGACTCATACGCTTGCTCATGAGGAGATGCTCCGGGAACCATGGTCTCTTGTGAAATCCTAGCTTGAGAGGCATGTAAAAGATCTCGGGAGGCTTGCAATTGAGCTAGTAGTCCTTCAACGAATTCCTTCCTAGGCTCATAAGCTTCATCTTGTGAATATGCATTGGGTACAAATGTCTCTTGATACATGCCCATCTTGTACTCACACTTTTGCATAAAATCCGGACACTCAAATCTCAAAGAGCACTCAAAAGGTGAATGCCACGGAGAATTACACAAAGCACAAGTTTCATTGCAAGAGGACATAGAACCCACCGCATGAGAACTCCACTCTTGATGATCTCTACCATAGAAACTTTCTTGCTCATATCCCCTTGAGTCATCCCATCCATAGCTCCATCGATCCATAGCTCAATGTGAGAAAAATATATGCCTATGAGTTTCCACAAGTGAGATTAGTAACCAAAAATTACAAAGAAAATAGAAGAATAAGCACACAAAATATAATAAACTATTTAGATCAACAACTTTTTTTTTTTTAATAACAAATAAATAAAAATATGCTAAAGTGACCTAAAGAACCGATTTACCAAGGGATTAAGGCTATGAAACCCTAATCCCCGGCAACGGCGCCATTGACTTGGATACACATTTACGCAAGCGCACGTATCGTTGTCAAGATAGGGAAATATTATGCCCAAAGTTATCGTACCACGAGGATCAGTGGCTAACCTACAATCCTTGGGTAATCGGAAATAAAAACACTTAGCAAACAAAGAAAGAAAAAGAAAACAAATAAAATTGCAACTCTAAGGCACCAAGCCTTAGCAATGCTCAGCTTTAGTTTGTATCGAAGCCTAATCAAAACTAAGACCTAGTGATGACTATTTACAATGAAGTAGAAATTGTCACTGAAAATAGTAATTTGAATTTCTAGAAACTAAAGTGCAAGAATTTAAATGAAAACTCAAATAACAACTAAATTAAATAAAGTAATGCAAAGTAAGAAATGAATATAAATTGGGGATTGGTAGTTAGGGATGAATCCTAACCCTAATTCAATGCTCTAGATGCTAATTTGATTTACGTGCAATTTATTAAAGATGGTAGAGGCCGTACCCAAGGCTTTTCCAGGGTCAAGGGCCGAAATTCCCTTTCATGGTATTCCTACTCCGGTTCAAGAGCCGTAGGAACTCACTTGACATGAATTAGAGCCGGTTCAAGGGTCACTAATTCACATCAAGAGGCCTAGAGTTCGAGGAATTAGGCAACCAAGCTCACCATAATTGCGATCAAGCTAATCATGTAGTGAACCATGCTTGTACTTCCCACAAATATTAAATCGGGGTTCTAGCTCTAAAATCTAAGGATGTCATCCCCTAAATTTTTATCTAGACTTAATAAAACACATACCCAAAAGTTGACAATTCCTAAGCATGCATTCTAATCAATTATCACAAAATACAAGCATCCAATAATTAACAAATTCCAAATATAAATTAAATTAAGCATCCATTACATCAAATTTAAATTAGGGCACACAACCCTAACCCCCAACAAGGAAATTACTCACAACCCATAATCATAGACATCAAAATTACAAAATTCAAATAGAAAATAGTATAGAAGTGTAGGAGAAAACAAGAATAGTCACAAATAGCTAAAAAGCTATGACTAGTCTTGAATTACAATTCACACAATTACCCAAATCTTGAATCTTGTAGAAGAGAAGCCTTTGATGAATCCTTGAAGCTTTTGGGTGAGTAATTTCTTCAAATTCCTAAAATAAACTAGAAAGAAAAGAGGAAAAATGATAGAGAAAAGGGGGGAGAGAGAGCAGCCCAAGGGGCTGCCTGTGTTTTGGTGCGGCTCCGGAGGTTGGGTTTTGTTAGAGGAGAATAGGTCGTGGGATATATATATTCGAGAGAGAGGAGAGAATGGTTAATTATTGAAGTGGGTGGCTGCTGGTCTTCCAAGAGGAAGGGATGGATAAGCTACACGTGCTGAGTATGTGAGGAAGAGAAAAAAATTCATGCTGATGGCCAGCCACACGTTGGCTCTTAATTGGGACAAGGCAATTAATGTAATTGTTGCATGTTTTGGCTGGAGGCTAACGTGATTAATTAATCAAATGCTTGATTAATTAATCAAACTAATGATTAATTAATATAACCTTTTCTCTTTTCTGCAATTTTCTTCTTCTTCTTTTCTATTTTTCTTTCTTCCCCACATTCCACAATCTCGAATATTTCCATATATATTGTCAAGGGACTAGTCGGGTTTCGCTCTCAAACTTGTATTGACCATGGTTGACTGTGTCGACAATTTCGTCTTTTTGTTGGTAATTCCAATTAGCTCCATTTTCGCACCATTTTCTCTTGTTTCCGCAACTCCGCTTATTTTCTACAAAATAAATAAAAATGGATTAATTACATATTAATTGACATGAGGATTATCTTATTTTTAGTGTTTTAAATATAATTACACGCATATAAATGTGTGTAATCAATAATAAGGGATTTTTTTTTTTTTATCTTCTAATTTCGTCCAAATAGGAATGTCAGCAACAAGCAACGTATCTGGACTTGATTCCATTATTTCTGCATGTTATAATCCCTTAAAACTCTCCAAGGATGATGCCAAACCCTTCTAGAATCCTCTATGGACAGCACATGTGCAATATTATTTGGAATATGAAGTATAAATTCGTCCGTGGGCTTCCCAATGTGATTTGGGCCTTAAAACAGAAATTCTCGTCAAAAGTTAGATTCACACGCAGTTTGACGTTCCCGTACTAAATCGGCCATAACTTCTTCTAAAAAAATGATATTGATAAGCCATAAATGTCAGGACCTAACCCGATATCCACCCTGGAAACCGAGGTGGTCCTGTGGGGCCCACTTTTCGAGAAAATCCTACTGAAAATTCGGCAGAATCTCCCCTAAAAGTGGACAACCCAAAAACCTGTTAAACAAAAATAAAAAAAAACACTTCTAACAATTACCCTCAAAGCCCCTGGAGCCACTCTGCTCCCAAAACCGAACAACTCCACAATTTAGAGTAATAAAATTATCCAAGTATCTCAAATTACAACCAAGTCTAGGTTACGATATTAATACAACAATCTCATGGTTATCAGAGCAGTCTAAAGCAAAAAGAACAACGATATACAAAGTAGGCTAGCAAGTAACCTACGAAGGATAGATGGCAGCGGTGGTGCTAAGCCTCAACTCCTAAAGCCGAACAGCTACTCTGCAGACTGGGCAAGTGAAACCGAAGGGCCCAGGGGGAAAGTACATAAAAACGTTAGCGTGAGTGGACAAAAATAAGTAATTGTAAAGGAAAAAGTGTTTATACTTTCCCATATTTATTCCTTTAAAAACTCGATGCATGCAACAATGGTAAAACATTTATCTTTAAAATCGAGAACCTCGTAAAGACAAGCCAGCCCCGTTGGTTAAGGAAAATCGGACTAGCCCCGCTAGTCAAAAATAATATAATAAGTAGGGGAAGATGATAGCCATACGAGTGAGACTCCCAGGCTAAAGTACTCCCATACTCCCGTATATACCCTTACGCCACTATGTGTGGTGATTAGGATATAGGGCTTCAGTATTACTGTCACAAAGACAGTAACTAGCGCCACAAACGCGGACGGGCTTCCGTGATCCCATCACGTCACCACAAAGGCGGACTCAATGCTAGCATGATAAAAATCACCCCAAAGTATGGCACAAGAAAACATATTCGAAAATCCAGTAAATCCATAAATACATAAGGCTTCCCCATCTCTCGCAAATGAATTTCCAATGACGTGTCCCACACGCCAAGATAATCTCAAGTTCAAAATAAATAGGCGAGAAATAATAATAAATCATAAACTCCGTAAATCGAAATCAAATTCCGAACACAAATTATAAATCCAAACCCGAGCATAGTAAATTCATATCCGAAATTCATAACCGAGATAAATCATAATCAATCGCTGAAAATCATCATTCAAAGCGAATTCCACGAGATAAATCGAAATCAAATTCCGAAATCAAATCATATGCTCGAAAAGTAATATGATAATTAAATAAAGCATTAATTCGAGAAATAAATGCATGCATCATAATTTAAAACAAAAGTCCACTCACAATAAACGGTTAATCTTGCCGTCTGTCGGAATCCTCCTCAAATGGGGCCTCCTCTCGTCCTGTACAAAAATAATCGTTCGTGAATAATCACAGGACGGAAAATAATTTTATGATAATTGAAATCGAATTTCTAATTGTCTCCTTAATCTCAACTCCTTCAATCCTCCCTGGTATCCATCCAAACTTCATATATATACACAACAACAATTTTAGGATTTAATAGGCTAAGAAAACGAAGTCAAAGACAGCTCTATGCGCCTCCGCGCGTCACCAACAGTGGTGGCGCGTGGGGTTCACGCGCCACAGGCCACCACCTCCGATGGCCACCAAATTTTGGCAGCAACACCTACTCAACAAGCCCAACACTTTTCTCAACTACAACAAATTCCAATTTTACCTTGAAGTGCTCGAAATCGACCGGTGAAAATTTTCCAGAAATTTCAAAACCCTAGAATCGGGTTTTTGCTTGATTCTCCCTCTACACTAAAAATTGGTGCATGAAACTTGAGGGGAATGACAATTGGCTCGAGGCGCTCCCCATAGACTTGGTTTGGTGCCCGAAGATGGCCGGAATTGGAAGAATCGCCGGAAAACCTCCAACTGCCACAGTGAGGGTTTTTGCTTCGATTTGGGGTTTTCTGGCCAAATCGCTGTAACCCACGGTCACCAATGTATAGAGGAGGAAGAGGTGCTCCTATATTGGCCGGTTGCACACCGGTTGGTGGCTAGACGGCGGTGAATCAAAGGGAAGAAGGAGAAACTGGCGAAAAGGAGGGAGAGAGGAGAGAGAAAAATTACTGTGGGTTTCCGGAAATGGAAACATACAATGGTAACTTTCCATATATACACCCAATTTACCATGAATAGTAACTTCCGTATTTCACCCAAAACTTTCACATACGAACTCCGATTTTTACGTACCACATATGCATGTGCTCAGTTTAACGTCCTCTACAACTTTCATGAAGAACATTTTCTCAAAGTTTGACCCGAACAAAAGTCAACTTTTAAGGCCATTAAAAGTATCGAAACAAAATAAAAAGTTACAGCAGTTGTCGTTTACCGTCCAGATGATTAGTAAACGGGTAAATTAAGATACGGGATGTTACAATAAAAGGATTTGGATACTAGATGTTTGAAGCTTTCCAACAATATAAAGATCATTATCTAGTTCATCTTGAGCTGCTCTCAATGCTCTGTTTTATTTGACTGACTTGCACAGGCAGATTTCCTGATTTGGCCTTTCATGCGTCCTTTCTCTTAGTGCTCTCTGGTTTCCTAGCCCCATCATGACTCCTTATGTCTTTAGGACTCCTAGTCAAACAAGAACTCTTCACATGAAATGTTCTTGAACCTTCTGGAATCTTCTTTTTCTTTCCTAGTTCAATTGGGACTCCTCGGGTCATTAGGATTCCTTTTCTTGGCAGGAGTAGGTTTCCTAGTCCAACTAGGACTCTACATTTCTTGTCATTTTTCTTCATTTCTCCTAACATGTTTCCTAGTTGACCCAGGATTCCTACTTTGACTGGGATTCCTAGTCGGACCAGGAATTTCTGGTTGGACCAAGAATACTCAATTTCTTCATTTCAGCTCATTTCTGCATCCCTTGTGCCTTCTACTTGTCATTTCCAACGTCTCATATTCTTCTCAGGTGCCTTTAAGCTCATTTGCTTGTCATTTATTCCAATGTACCTAGAAAATAGAAATTTAGCAAAAAATGGTTAGGTAAAGAAAATAACTAAGCAAAATATGAGGGGTTAGCTATTAAATCGTCGCATTGATATGCTCCTATCAATTTTCAATCAAAACACAAAACTAAACTCCGTAAATTAAAAACTACAAGGATTTGAAAAAGCATCTTGGACTTTGAATCTCACCAGAACAACCTATTTAAAGATTTAGAGGTCATTTCACTAAAAGATAGACTAAATCAAAGGAATTAGAAGCAAGAAGTTTGGAAAATTGAAACAAAGTGATCAAATTGTTTGAAAACGCATCTAGGGCTTTGAATCACAATAGAACAACGCATTTAAAGATTTAAAAGCCATTTCACTAAAAGACAAACCAAATCAAAGGAATTAGGAGCAAGAAGTTTGGAAAATCACTGTTCACAAACACACAATGGAAACAAGGTGATCAAATTCTTTGAAAAAGCATCTAGGGCTTTGAATCTCACTAGAACAACGCATTTAAAGATTTAGAAGTCATTTCACTAAAAGACAGACTAAATCAAAGAAATTAGAAGGAAGAAGTTTGGATAATCACTGTTCACAAGCACAAAACTGACTAAATCGTACACTCCGAGACCCATTCATTTCAAACTCAGCAATCACAGAATTATTATCAATGCTATCAAATATATATGTATATTTCAGACATAACATAACTACAACTAATTATACATTAACATTAGTTACTAACTTGCAGCAGACTTTCACTACAGTAAATTTTGATATCCAAATTAATCATCCTAAATTAACAATGGAAAATATTATGTGCCTCCTTAACATATATCTGATGAAATGGATTGATATTTTAGCCTGAATGCCTATTCAACAATCAAGAGGTCAAGTTCTAAAAAGCAAATAAGAAGTAAAAAAAACGAAGACCCAAAACACAAAAGGTCAAGTCCTGAAATCAAAAAGGTCAAGACCCAAAATCAAACAAACATACAACGAAAGCAAATAAGCAAACAAACAATATAGAGCAAATAAGCAAATAAGAAGAGCACAGAGACGTACAAATAATGAAAGGAAAGAAAGAAACAAACAATATAGAGCACAGAGACGTACATGTATCAGCAACTCCAATTCTCCAAATTAAACACACAAACGTAGCAGTAACCACCAGCAACTCCAATCCATCCAAAAGTAGAGGCAGCAGGTCTGCCTACAACAAAACCACAAACCGAACCAGATGTTTCAAAGATTAGAGCTTTTCAGATTAGACCCACAAACCCAACAACTGCATGGGCTTCAAGATTGTTGCCAGAAATTTAGAGTAGATTCATGGGATTTCCCCAAATCGAAATTTAAATCTCCTTGAAGATGAAAGATAGTGTTTCTGTACCTGTGAAGCATGTATCCCCAAATTGGATTGTAGGTTCACGGCGATTTCTGATAGCGGTTTGTGGGTTCAAGTATTCAATCATTCAACTGATCAAGTAAGCAACCACTGACCTAGTGACCTGCTGTGCCGCACTGCCGTCGAGGACTCAAGGGCTCGAGTTAGTTGAGCAGCTACAAATAAATAAATATATATATATATATATATATATATTTTTTTTTTTTTTTTTTCTTTCAGCTAGTATGGGCTGAAGGGAAATATACATATACTTAGGCCCCGTTTGGTTCGCAGGAATGTCAAAATTGGAAAAGGATTTATTTTCCTTTCCAGATGGATATGTAATGGAATATGTTTTGGTATTTCCATGTGAGTGTTTGGAATATTACTAGAAATTAAATTTTGAAATTAATTTTTCATTTCTATTGTAATGTTTGGTAAGTCATAAGAATGGAATATGAAATTATAATTTTCAATAACGCCCTTTTACTAATTAAAGTACAACAATTTATAAGGAATATTGGTGGGGAATATAAATTTTTAGAGGGATAATTAATGTAATTTTGCCTTTGACAGTGGGAAATGGAAATAGAATACCACCCCTGACTAGGTAATTCTATTCAGGCTTTATGAGGGAGTCAATTTCCAGTCAAATCTTATTTTTTATTTCCTTTCCAATCTTTAATTACAACCAAACGGAACATCTGAATGGAAAATGAAATTAATTCATATTCCATACCATGATTTCCTGCCATCCAAACGGGGCCTTAGAGAATTTTTAGGCCAAAATCTTGTCTAAGCTACAGTCCATACAACTTACCATGTGCTTACGCCCCTGGGTGTCGCGGGTCAGAGAAGATGATCTTTTAGCTTGAGAAGTCTGGCTCCTTCCAAACTGAGCTGGGCTTTATATAAAAGAAAATCAATTGTCAAGATCAATCGGTTCTAAATTGAACTATTTGGATTGCACCGCCAGATTTCCTTTTTATTTAAATAATTTCTTTATTACCCCCAACTTCCAAAAATTGTAGAAATTAGCTCAGGGGTCTGAAAAATCCACGAAAATTTCCACTGAGTAGTTGTGACCCGTGCTTTACGTCGTGTCAATAAGTTGAAGATTTACTTCAATCCTCCAAGTGTCCTTAACATTTATTGAGATTGCAATTTTAATCTCCAATAATCTCAACTTGATACCTTATACTTTTCCCGAGCTCACAGTTCTACCACCAGTAAGAAAATTTCATCCTCGAAATTTTAAAGGACTCAATTCCTCAATACAAACTTATCATTCTTTTATCGGACTCCAGTTGCCAGTTTAACTTCAATACATTGTGGTGTTGCGTAATATAAAACTTTGGACTCTTATCCTCCTGTAACAATTTCATTGAATTTCCACACGATCCTTACCAAGGATACATTTTACTTTTTCGGGCAGACTAATAACCAAATCATAATGTATGTATGAGATTTGCATACTTTATTTCTCGAGCCATAGCTCCATCGAGATTTCAACCATTTTCAATAGCACGAACAGTTTTGGTGCCAACCACGTATTTACCATAACTTCTCAGTGACTAAAATATAATCTTCTTAACGGGATGAAATCACCTGTCCCAGATTATTGTGTCCCAATTCTGTCCCCTCAACATGATTGGTCCACAGAGATTAAAAAAATATTTTCTTAATCTTTTGTTTCATTTTTTAATTTTTGTGGACCAATCATGTTGAGGGGACAGAATAGGGATAGAATAATGGGGACAGGTGATTTCATCCCCAATCACCCGACACATACTTCGGGGCATGCTCACTTGACTCACAACAAAGTCTACCTCTTTCGAGCAATTTCATAACCATCCTTAAAGATAAAGATCATTTCAACTCAGCCCAATAATATTCTAATGATTTCCAAACCAATACTTAAATGGTTCTCAATATCTTTTAATAATAAGCGGCAAACAAACTTAACTTTGTACTACTTCAAAACCTCTTACGAAAAAAAAGTTCTTACTATTGTTCCAATGAGAAGCAATTTACAACTCTGCTTCTTACATTCCAATGTCATTTATTTGTTGCAGTTGTATTCATTAATTAACAACTTTCAAGCTCGGTATACATTAGGGGGATCCGGCGGTCAGTCGGGCCCTAAACTGAGTGAACAGCCATAATTATATGAACACACACTAGCAACAATCCTTTCAAGTAACTTCTTTAACCTCTCACAATCCTTTCAAGGAATTCATTCTATAATGTAAATGTGAATTAAGAAATGAATTAATCGATGATAATTAAGACCACAAAATGGGTATTGAACTAATGAGAAACTAATTTTATATATTTATAAAGTTCATTGCCATCTTAATTTTCCAACTACAATACAACAACATGAGAATGAGAAACAATATGAAAAACACATACCTTAATTGAAGGTTGTTGACCGATATTTTGAGAATGATGTCAATAGTTGAAATTGCGGTAATGAAATATGGAGAATGAAAGATGTTTCCCAGTAATTAGTTTTAGAAGAAGAGACGCCAGGGCCGGTCCTGAGATTCTAATGGCCTGAGGCGAAGAAATAAAATGTGGCCTCTCACACACATACACAAATGCGCGCACACACACACAAAGCCAAAAAAAGTACATAATCTTATGAAAAATTAATAACAAAACAAAAATATATAAATTTTTATTCGTAAATAAATGGTTGAAATACAAAAATAGTTAAAACATAATAAATATTTAGAATTTTTGGGCAAAATTTTTATATAGAGAAGGAAATGAATTAGCATTTCTTATCAAAACCTTTTTTTGCAGTAGAAGTATTTACCAGTTCCCCAGGAAATTTTTTTGGTCTAGCAGTGAATTAGTTATTGATATGAAAAAGGAAAAGAAAACAAAAAAATTTGTCTGTTTTTATATGGAAAAGGAAAAGGAAAAGGAAAAAAAAACTGAAAAGAAGCAAATATGGGATACAAGGCTCGAACCTTGGTTGGTTCAAACACGAACCAACAGCTCTACCATTGGAGTAACATGTCACTCCATGTTTCAAGAAGCAAACAAAATATATATACTCTACATAACATATATACAGAATTAAAACTCCGAGCTTCCCAGGAAACTGATGGCTTGAGACGGTTGCCTCAGGCGGCAGGCCCTGAAAGACGTAGAGAATAACAAACTCACGATTCAATTCTATTTTTAATAGATAATTGACTCTTTTGATCATTTAACCTACCTTTGAAATCTGATTTGAAATGTAAAATAATTACGATGTGTATTAAGTAGTTAGAAATGTGTATATAAAAGTTCTCAAAAGAAAAGCCAATTGACATTTTGTTAATAATGAATTTTTTAATAAAAATAAATGGAATTGTCTACAATCATAATAAATGTTTCGGTTTGCAGTAATAAATATTGCATCATACATTTTTTGTTAAGATTACATTCATGTATGTTCTTTGTATTCGTGCAGAATATCGACTACTCATAATCCTGATCATTGGTACGATTTTTTTGTATCTTCCTTTATATCTTCTTACTTTGTTAGTATTATACAAGTTGAGTTTAACTCTGCAAGTGCACGACTCGTAACGAGTATATCGTGCAAGTATAGGCCAACTGGGTATTGACAACCAACCTTGAATCCTAACTGAATTGACCATAAAAACTCAAGAACAATTGAAAGAAATAAGGGTAAAATCCTCATATGGTAGCCAAACTATCATGAAATACACTTTTTGATACCTATAAATTTTTAGGGAGTTCAGTGAAATACGACAAAATGAATTACCCAGACAAAATGAATGTTTTTTTTTTTTTTTAATACGTAACAAAGAAGAAAACAAATAAAATATGAAATAAAGTTTGTAAGATTATGACCTTCAGAATAATTTAAGCTAGAAAATTAAAAAGGCTAAAAAAGTGTTAAAACTAGAGAAATCTCTAAGAGAGAATAGTGAAGCATAATATATATAAGAGAATGTAGAAGTGTGTGATTCATTTTTTTGACCATTTTAAGGGATCGCCTATTAGACCTAGTTTTTGATCACATATTCACATCTCAACTGTTCAATTTTTAGGTCTATATGAGTAGATAACCTCTGCAAATTTTAAGCCAAATTAATGATCGTTAAAGTATCGAACTAGATTAAATCAATGGGTGAACCAAACCTGTCGAACATGAACCGTTTATGTTTATAATTGTACATCGTAGTTATGAATGTCTTAACAATGAAATATGCCCGTGCATTTTCATAAGGAAAACAAGTTACGGATTAGCCATTATCGCGGTTTATGTTGATGACATGAACATCATTGGAACCCTTACAGAGTTAAGGAAAATCGCTGAACACTTGAAATACGAGTTTGAGATGAAATATCTTGGGAGAACATGGTTCTATCTCAGTTTAGAACTTGAGCATTGTTTTGATGGTATCCTGATTCATCAATCAACTTATACCCAAAAGATGCTTAGGTGCTTTAATGAAGACAAAGTTAAGCCTTCAAGCACACCCATGATCATTTGCAGTCTTGATCTTAAAAAGGATCCGTTTCATTCTAAGGATGATGACGAAGACGTGTTAGAGACAGAAGTGCCCTACCTAAATTCAATAGGTGCATTATTGTACTTAGCGCAATGCACAAGACCAGACATCTCATTTGCTGTGAACTTATTAGCTTGATAGAACTCAACACCAACATGACGCCATTAGACTGGCGAAAGATATCTTTTGGTACTTGAGAGGTATGATTGATATGAGCTTGTTTTATCCCTACAAAGAGAAGACAGATTAGGAACCATCCTAACCAATGGCGCCGCCAACACCGGCCTGCGCACTTTATCCCCTCCCTAAAACATGAATGAGGTTTTGGAAGATTTTGCTGATGCTGGGTATCTCTCTGACCTACACAAAGGTCATCCCCAAAATAGTTATGTGTTCACCATGGGAAATACCATAATATCTTGGAAGTCTACAAAACAGATCATTGTCACTACATCTTCGAACCATGCAGAGATTATTGCCCTTCATGAAGCTGTTCATGAATGTATATGGCTGAGGTCCATAGTTACACATATTCGAAGAACTTGTGGTTTGAAGTCTATCACACGTGGGCCTACAAGCATTTATGAGAATAATACTGCTTGCATTGAGCAAAAGAAGCAAGGCTACATCAAAGGCAACAACACCAATTACATATCGCCTAAGTTTTTCTTTAATCAGCAAACAAAAACTCTCCTCAATATCAAGGTGAACCAAGTTTTATCTGAAGACAATATAGCAGACTTATTCACTAAGTCATTGCCCAAATCCACTTTGGAGATACATCTGAAAAGCATTAGCTCATGGAAGTTATTCGAACTCCCATAATCGTAGTCATCGGGGCAGATGCAGATATTAGTGGGAGATGTCTACATGTTTGATCTTGAAACGGGTGTGTTGTATTCTTTTTCTCCTTCGAACGAGGTTATTTTGGTCACACTATGTTTTTGTTACTCCGCAAGATTTTTGACGAGGCAACGAGAGGAGTACCGATGTTTGGCCCATACACAAGGGGGAGTGTTCAAGGATACATAGATTATGTGTTTGGCCCAAACTCTAATAACTTTTTCCAATTGTAATAGGGTTTAGGCTTGTAGATATCTTTTTAGATATCCTAATCATTTTACGATTATGTTTCCTTGTAAGACTCAGATTCTCTGCTTGTTTTAGGGTATCTGTCACGCCCCAATTTTCAAGCACAAGTAATAAATAAATAAAAACAAACAAAATACACAGGGCGCGATTAATCAAACATCGATCCTCAATACTAGGACAATTTTCTTTTTTTAAAACAAGCGTACTACTAAGTTCCGAACTCCCATTGTCAATATAGACTCATTCTTTAGAGTCATGTATTACATTACATAATTTTACGAATTAAATTGCGTTAACAAAAAAATAAGTAAATGCTCCCTCAGAGCTTGCTACAAACGGATGTCTGAAAAAGGTCAAAGTAACAAAATTAGCTTCCGAACACCTACAGTTGCGACTACAACACTCCTACGTCAGCCACGACTATACTAACCTGTAAGATCAACCCCTACACCATTGAATAGTACACCGGGTTGCAACAACAAACCCGGTAAGCTTTTGACAGCTCGTATGAGTAAACTGAACCATAATAGTAGACCGGAAAAATAAAGTCAACTAATTGAAATAACATAGTAATCCCTTCATATGATTTAGTTCAGGTGATCACATGAAGATAAAACAATATAATGAAATAGTAATCCCTGCAGATACTTAGTTCAGAAGATTACATTAAAACCAAACAATTCAGAAAATAGTAATCCCTGCATATGATTTAGTTCAGAAGATTACGAAAGGAAATAAGCAATCAGATACTATAAAAAACTAGAAATGAATACACATTTATCTATTTATAACTTTAATCACCATAATATCAATCTCAACAATACTCACTCAACAACAATCCAATTCATTTACACAAAATCAACCACATCATTTACACAAAATCATCACACAGATCACCACACTGATTATCACAAAATATTGTTTCCTCATCTCCAACAACCTTCAAAACAATAGCGAAACCAATTCCAAAGTAATATGTTCTCATCTCAAACCATCATCAAAATCGTACACATTTCAATCAAAGCTCAAACGTTCAAAATCTATTTATCTTCCTCAATATCACATCGCACAACAAAAGTGAACAACACACCCAATTCCACCAAGATATATATTTCACGTAAATATATATATATATATATAAATATATATATATATATATATATATATATATATATATATATATATATACGTAGTAATTATCCGCTCAGGGATGCCACTAATACCAACTATAGTTTTACAAATTAACTACTCAAAAATCATTTTATATCAAAACCATGTTTTAACTTACCCATGAACCGTTGTCGATAAAGTTCATATATTTTAAAACAAATAATTTATTTCGATAAATACGATTTTGCATGCTAACAATTAAATCTACTAATTTAAAACATAATTAATTTAATAACTGAAACACTGTGAGATTTACTCACCTTTAAATTCCGTTGTGTCTTCTCTTACTGCCGAGATAAAGTATGAATACACTTCGTCAATCACCTAAGTAAAATACGTCTCAACTTAGTACACGAATCACAACAACAATTAAATTTCGAGTCTCCTAATACGATCCAAAAATCCGAAAGTGACGCCAATTGATACGAAACCTCATCCGAGACCACCAAAGTCTCCAGAACACTTCTACGGTCAACATATCAAAACTACATGTCGATCGGACAGTCGAATCCTCACAGATCGAAAACTGATCAAACTGAAAACCCTAAAAATCATAACTTGCTCATACAATCTCCAAAAATTACAAACTATAAATCGAAATACTCGTATCAACGAGTAGATCGCAATGAGGGACATAAATAGTCCCTGAGTTAGCTGGAAACCGCTGGAAAATACCGCCACAAAAAGTGGCAGAGTCGCCGCCGACCTTCGAATTAGGTGGCGAGACCTGTGCCAAACTCTTCCTCTCAATATGTACATCAACATTGATAACTAGCACAAAGTCTGAATCAAAGCCATTTGGCTGGAATTCACCTCGAAAGATTTGAAATCCGAAGAACCATAGATTCCCAATCTTCAAAATTTGATCACCACGAGTTGAATCTTTGCAAGCCACCTTGGGTGAAAGCTTCTACGTCCTACGGGCTCCAAAAGCCCCCAAGAATTGCCGCCAGAGGTGGCCAGAAATGAGATTTCCAAGATGACCTCGATTTGCAGCGCCGCCACCCCTTTCCGGCGTTGTTGTGCAGTCCACAGCTCGACCCAGGTGATAAAGCTTACCCAGACTTGGAGAGGGGAGTGAGGCAAAGAGAATGAGACCCGCGGCGTGGCCAACGGTGGCCGGACAGCAGAGAATGAGCTCAACGAAGGTGGCTGCTCGGGAAAAGCTCGGGAGAGAGGAGAGAGAAAAAATTTCCGGTTTTGGAAACTTTGGTATTTTCTGATTTTTTTTGGGATTTTTCCTATTTAACCAAAATGGAAACTTTTTCCGATTGCCATAACTTCTTCATACAAACTCCAATTTTTGCAATCCGCATGTTCACTAACTCGTATCGACGCTCTCTACAATTTCCGTTAAAGAAGTTTTCACAGAATCCTAACGTATAAAAGTCAACCTTTGAATCGAAGCATTTCGAGCAAATAATTATTCAAAATATTTTCACATCAACCTCGAACTACGTACTCGTACCAACAATCAACGAATAAATTTCGGGAAATCTTCAGAAAATAATAATGAATTTCTGGGGTATTACAGTATCGGCCTTTTCAATCTTTATACAGCCGATCTAGTGGATGCTGTGATCGGTTCAGTGTGGAAGTGACTAGTTCTTGGACTTGTGAGGCCAGTTCCAGGATTTTGGGCTTGAGACGCTGTTGTATGGACGGTGGTGGTGACAAAGGTAGTCTGGAAATGTGTGAACAAGTGAAGGATTGCAGTGGCCAGTTTAATGCTTCGGGGGCCAATTCGCCAATTTTTTAGCCGGTTCTCTGGATTTCGCTGTTGGTTCTTGGCTTCTGGGGTCAAGTGCTATTCTGTGTGCGGCGCAGGCTGTTAGGGTTTAAAGGTTTTGTTTTGGGTTTCAGGGTTTGTCTCTTTGTTTCAGGGTCAGGGCTTCGTGCTGATAACGTGTTGTAAAGAAACTGAATGAGAGATTGAATTGGGAGAATGAATTGTGTATTCTATTCATAATATGAGTCTCTTTATATAGAGAATTATAAGCAGAGAATTTGAGTCTTACAAGGAAAGATTATCGTATAATGATTAGGTTATCTTAGAAGATGTCTACAAGACTAAACCTTATTGTTAATGCTCAAAGTCCGGCGGTAGCCGAACCTTCGTTTAACGAGGGTCCGGTGGGCGGACTGCTACTTTGTAGACTCGGTGATCTTCGCTAGCTGTCAAATGAAAGACAGGGCGTCAGAGGGAGACCGCGTTGGGCGGTCTTCACTTCTCCGATGCCTAAGTCAGTCGATGCATATAGACAGCATAACAATAAATGAGTATTAAATGCGTAATTAATGAGGAGAGAGGAGAGAACCTTTTATAGGTGAGGAGAAGGCTGATATTCTCCTTCTTTTCGATGTGGGACTGATGTGCTTCAGTTCCCAGCGTCAGGAGCTTCTGATGCTATCTTGGCACGGCGCGTGGCGGCGCGTCGGCGGTGATCTGGGGGTGATCCGAGGCTCAGGCGGTAGCTCGCCTGGCTGTGTATCCGTAGGTTACTCCTTTGGCGGGAATCAGTACCTCTGGCGGTACCATGAGCGTAGCCCAATATAGCTAATTATGCTTGTAAATGTACATGTATGTACAAGTCCCTCAAGTCCCCAGTCAAGGAGGGCAATCTTGGTTGGGGAGTTGTTCAGCGGTTTGAAGCGTTATCTTCCGCTAGACTTGCAACAGCATAATTAGCGTCAGTGCGTTGTCAACCATGGATTTACTAAGCAAACGCTTTATATCCTTTCGGGTGGGCCCCTGCTAGGCCCCCTAGGGACTCCCCCACTCCCCGGCTAAGATGGACCTCCGGATGGTCGGTAAATTGTTTGTTGAGGGGGAGCTGCGCGGAGCAGAGGGTGTTGGGTAGCGAGCCCAATCTTTAGTACCCAAGTGACGGGGGTCAACGTACCTGATCAGGGCCGTCGTAGACTGTTGACAAGTCCCCGTGTCCCGTAGGGACGGTCTGACTGTAACGCCGCGTGGCGGTCGTTGTCAGAGTGAGGCGTGGCCTCGGGATCCGCCGTTGGCGGATATCCCCCCGCTGGTTGTAGCAGGAAGCAGCGTCAAATGGACGTGCTTGGCGGTATTTTATTGAGCGGTATTTCGCTGAACAAAGTACGCAACTTGCAAGATGAGAAAGGGGGTTCCGCTAGCGGTGTGTCATGTAGCGGAGGATGCCCCGCTTGCAGGATGACAAGGGAGAAGTTCCGCTGGCGGGTTTCGCTCAGCGGAGACTTCGTCACTTGAAAGGTGACAAGGGAGAAGTTCCGCTGGCGGGGTTTCGCTTAGCGGAGACTTCGTCCCTTGGAAGGTGACAAGGGAGAAGTTTCGCTGGAGGGGTTTCGCTCAGCGGAGACTCCGTCACTTGAAGGGTGACAAGGGAGAAGTTCCGCTGGCGGGGTTTCGCTCAGCGGAGACTTCGTCACTTGAAAGGTGATAAGGGAGAAGTTCCGCTGGCGGGGTTTCGCTCAGCGGAGACTTCGTCCCTTGGAAGGTGACAAGGGAGAAGTTTCGTTGGAGGGGTTTCGCTCAGCGGAGACTCCGTCACTTGAAGGGTGACAAGGGAGAAGTTCCGCTGGCGGGGTTTCGCTCAGCGGATACTTCGTCACTTGAAAGGTGATAAGAGAGAAGTTCCGCTGGCGGGGTTTCGCTCAGCGGAGACTTCGTCCCTTGGAAGGTGACAAGGGAGAAGTTCCGCTGGCGGGGTTTCGCTCAGCGGAGACTTCCGACGGTTGATGATTTCTTCCCAAGTGGTTACTTCCATTAGACGCTTCGTCTGATGGTGGTCGACACGTGGCCAACTCCTAGAGGGTTAGTGTCTGGAGGCGTGTTTCCTCAGCCTGGCCGTCTTCTCGCCATTAATGCGAGTAATTATGGATTTTGTAACCGAGGCGACGCCTCGGTTAATCTGGAGAGTAAGTTGAGACGTGGGACATGTGTACGGCTGGTGCGCGATGTCGTTTTTCAGTGGACGGTTTAGAATTCTTTGACGTTGACATAAAAGGGGGGGAAGCTAGCGAGATTTGACACTTTGCCAAAGCTTCAAACTCTACTCGTCGTCTTCAAGCCTTGTTTGTCCGAGACTCAAGAAAGAGGCTGCTGGGATTTCGTGGAATTATGGTACCTGGAAAGACAAAGATTTCCCTCATCGAAGACTACTGTTCACCATCACACCGGAGTTTTCGCCTTTGAGGTTGGTATCTGGATTCTCTTCCCTGTTTCATTGGGTCTGTTGGTTTCTGGGTTTTGTTGTTTCTGTTTTTGGGGTGTTCTGTTCTTCTGTGGTTTGCTCTGAGGGTGTAAAGTGAGATTTGGGGGCTGGGTTATGGTGTTTAGCAGAGAGTTGGTGTTTAGGGATTTGCTAGATGGTCGAATCTGGGTTGAGTGTGTTTGTTCTTGTTTTGGCATTTTCTGGGTAACTGTTCTTGATGTTCTTGGCTATAACTGATATAGGTATAGGCTAGATCTTGTTTGAGATAACTGATTTGGGTTTTAGGGTTTGGGATGGCTAACGTCGTAGAGATTTCGAGCAGTGAGGATTCCCGGTCTGACGTGTCGTTCAGCGTGGCAGATAGAATGTTTATTGACTTGTTGCGTCCGTCTGCCCATGCAGGAACCTCACTGCCAGAACCGCTAGAGGTTGAGCCGCTACAAACCATACCCTGGGAAGTATCCATGGGTTGTGCCTCGTGTCCAGAGAGTTCTAGGGCAGGGGAGGCTGCCGCTGCCAAAAATAGGCGTGATGAGCGGTTAGCAAGTAACAGCGCTGCCAGTGGTTCCGCTGATGGGGGAGAGGTGGCGGGGGAGGATGCTGAGTCAGCGTGGGTCCTCCAGGACGGCACCCCTGTTGATGAGGCAGGAGGGCGGATGACTGTTGCCGCCGTCAACCGGGTGAAGCGGATGTTCCGATTGCCAGGTGCGGTGAAGCTGCGTCCGCCGACGGTGGACGAGAAGGCATCGATTCTTCCAGAGGGGTTTGCCGCCGTGGACGAGGCGATATTCCGCCAAGGAGTGACATTCCCACTGGTGCCAAATCTTCAAATCTTGGTGTGCGAGTTTGGCCTTGCCTTTGGGAAAATTTGTCCCAACATGTGGCGGTTAATGTTGGCGCTGAACTCACTATGGCGGCTGTCCGGTTGTGAGGGGCCAACTGTGGCGGAAGTGCTGCACTTCTACGAGCTGGTGTTTGTGAGGCGCCAAGGTTGCAGAGGGCAGGTGAATTTGAGCCGCCGCCAGGGGGCGCCCAAGCTGATCAAGAACCTGAGGGATTCCATGTCCTACTGGCGGGGGACCTTCTGTGTTGCTACGGCGGGGTAGGAATACCAAGCTGGGTCCAACGAGGGGGAGCCGACGTTTAGGATTAAGTCAGAGTTTCAGCCTATCCGAGGTTGTTTGCCGGTCTCCGCTGAACATAGCTGGCGGTTTCTCCTATGCGTAGCCTTGTACTCTACTAACGATTACTGTTTTTGTTTGTGCAGCGGGCTTGCGCTATAACCTGACTTGTGAAGAACAGTGTCGCGTGGCACGCATCCGAGGCTGTTGGCGGAATCGCAACTTGCTGGACTTTCGCCTTCTTACCGATTGGGAGTTGTTGGTCGATCAACGACTGACTCGTGCCGTTGGTAAGAAAACTCCGCCACATTGTACCTTCGATCAGACTGTCCCAAGCTGACTGGTTTGTTTTTTTTTTTTTAGAAACTCCGCCAGGTAACAAAGCGAGCCACGACGCTTTTGACAAAGCTATGGACCGTGCTGAGATCGATAATTTCTTGGAGAACAAGTATGCCTCTGGGCTGGCGGCTCAGCAGACGGTCGTGAACCCGGAAACGCTGGCCCTGAGCCCGTCTGAGGTTCCAGTGGTGCTACCTATACCGCATCACTCCCACCTTGGTGGTGACAACCTGCCCTGCGTTTAGGCGGGGGCCAATGTGGACGGCGGGAAAAAGGGGTCTGCTACCACCGCGCCACAAAAAGAGAGAGTGCCTATCGTTCGGCGTGGGCCATAGAAGGAGAAAGTGGTGCAACCGGCGGGGTCCGTCACCGCCACCGGGTTGGAGCAGCCGCCGAAGGGGTTGAGGCCTACTGCTGGAAACACAAGGGTGCTTCAGCGTAGGCGCCGACAAAATGACTCCGCTGATGAGGAAGAGGGGGACGATGTGGAAACCATCAGGGCTCGCCAGCAGAAGAGGGCTCGATAAGCTCCGCCCAAGGCTCCCGTGGTCGAGGAGAGAGAGACGCCCGCGAGCGACCTGGATTCGTTCGCCGCGTACGCAGAGTTCATGTTTGACGGTTAGCGGAAATTTCTTTACCACCTTTGCGAGCGGCTGGGGTTTGGAGGCCTAGCGGGGATTTCGCGCCCAACGGCCATTGACCAGTCGCCCTTTAGTTCGGCCTTCGGTCACCTGTCGGTTGGGCTGCATGAAATGTTCTTGGTGGCGTCGAAGCAGCCTCGGGTTGAGCGGGAGATCCAGGGTCTTCAGAGAGAGCTGGAGGAGGCCAGGGACAGGCTGGCGGAGGTGGAACGGCGCCTGACAAAGGCGGATTGTGATGTCGCAGATGCCCGCGGCAAGCTGGCGGTGCCCGTCAAGCGGGACTTGGAGCGGAATGATCATGTCTCCAAGCTGGAGCAAGACATGTCCCTGCTGCAGGAACGGGTGGCCGCCAAGGATAAGAAGATTGATATCCTGCAACGGGAGTCCGCCGCCAGACTAGCCGAGGTGCAGAAGCTGGAGGGTGAGGTCGCCCGCCTGAGAGCTGAAGGGAGCCGCGCTGCGGCCACCGCTATTGAGGCATTCAAACAGTCGGCAGATTATAAAAATGCAATGACTGAGGCGGCGAAGGTTGGGGCCCTAGCCAATGTGGAGATGCTGAAACAGAAGGGCGCTATCGACTGGGGTGAAATCCACATTCCCCATTTTGTAAACAACACTCTCATTATTCAAAATCATTATTCAAAATAAATAAAAAAAGCCAACACTCTCATTTTCTCTTTTATTCATTAATATTTTCAAATTACTCCTACAATCTTCACTACTACAAAAACATGATTTAAGGACATTGGAAATGAGTCCTCTAGTAAATTTAAGGACACCAAAAAAAAAGTGTCCTCTATTCAGGAGTCATTATAAGTCACATACAAGGACACCGGAAAAGTGTCCTCTTTTCCCTACAAGGACACTTAAACTGTGTCCTTAAAGACCAAAGTAATGTGTCCTTATATCCAATAGAGGACACATATAATGTGTTCTCACATCAATAGAAATGTGCCCTCTTTTCCCTACTCTGACACATAAACTGTGTCCTCAAAGGTGCAAAATAAGTGTCCTTGTATCTATTAGAGGACAATAAAACGTGTTCTCATATCAATAGAAATGTGTCCTCAAAACAAAATGGAAGTGTCATCCTTTGCTTGTAAGGACTCATAATCTGTGTCCTTAAAAGTTGTAAACTATCCAAAAAAATTTTTATCCAAATCATCTGAAAAACACCAAAAGGACTATATTACTTACTAAAATACATTAATATACATACAAAATAAGCCAGAAGTGACTACAAAATAAACTAGAAAAAATAACTTAAGAGAGTTTCTATTGGGACCTCCAAATCTGCTTACTTGACCTCACTCTATTATGAATTATTAAATGACATATATAACCTACTATAAAATGACTATTAAGGACAATAATTATATAAAAAAAATTGTTATATTTATTTTCTCTAGACTTTCCAATTCAATAATATGACTATTAAGAAGCTTCTTATTATTTTCCTTGCGACTCATTGCATATTTCAAAACAATTAGAGTTCGCCTAGTACTATTTGGTCTAGTGGCATATATAGTCTCTCTTTCATAAGTGGGAGGTTGTGAGTTCGACTCACGAAATAATAGTTGTAGCATTTGAGTTGTTTATCTGATAAAAAAAAACAATTAGAGTTCCTGTTTCTCTGCCATCTTCTCTCTCTTCCCACATCTTATTCAATTATTTTTAATTACCATATATACTGTTAAATTATTGAAATACCGATGAAGCAAACCAATTAACCTAATCCCAGCTTAATTGATTCCTTGTCCAAAACGTCATTGGTTTAACACTCTCTACATGAAACAAGTGCTTTAACTCTCTATCATAAAACAAGCATGTCAACAGCATCCATTTGATCACATGTTATATTTCTCTACATTCTTCTAGAAATAAGAAACTAAAAATTCTAGTTTCATTTGGTTAATCAATAAGTGGAACCAATATTTGGACCTTCGAAATGCCACAGGCCTCACCAAGGTCGACTGTTTCTTTTAGAAGATGAAAAGGAAGATCAATAGGCAAATGTTAGAATTGAGAACATATTCACTGCTGATTAAATCGACGCTGTTCATGTGTGAAGTGTGGAGGAGGTTCGACAGGTCATTGGACAACCGTAAAAGCTTTACGACATTCACAATTCGAGAACTAAAGAAATGAAATGAAAAAAATGGCGACGAATAATTAATAGGGGTATTTTTGGAATAAACAGCAAACCATAGTGTGAATTACAAATGAGGAGTGTAAACCTATTTATTGTCTAACAATAAAAAACCTGTTTTAGGGAATTAGAAATTGGGAGAGAATGAGTTGTGCTTTCATTGATAATAGGGGCCTCTTTATATAGAGGATTACAATAAGAGAATTTGAGTCTTACATAGAAATAGAATCATATAATGAATAAGATATCTCCAAAAATATTTGTAAGACTAACCCTATTACAACTTGGACAAGTTACTAGAGTTTGGGCTAGACACATAAATCAGATGTCCTTAAACACTCCCCCTTGTATAGCCCAAACGTGGTGCTCCTCTAATTTCCTCGTCAAAAATCTTGCCGAGTAACAAAAACTAAGTAGGACAAAAATAACCTCGGTTGAAGGAGAAAAAGAGTACAACACACTCTTCATGTTTCGAGACCAAACATATAGACATCTCCGCATGATATCTGCATCTCCCCCTTATGACTATGATCATGGGAGTTCAGATAACTTCTGCAAACGATGCTACCAACATGTTTCTCGAAAGTGGATTTATGCAATGACTTAGTAAACAAGTCTGCCACATTGTCCTCAGATTGAACATAGTTCACTTTGATCCTGAGGAGAGTCTGTTGTTGCTGATTATGCTTGGTGTTGTTGCCTTTGATGTTGATTGCTTCATTTGTTCAAAGCAAGCAGCATTATCCTCATAAATGCTCGTAGGCTTATCCGTGGTAGATTTCAAACCACAATTGTTTCGAACATGCATTACTATGGATCCAATTCATATACATGCACGAACCGCTTCATGAAGAGCAATAATCCCTACATGGTTTGAAGATATAGCGACTAGGGTCTATTCTGTAGACCTACAAGATATAGTGGTTTTACCCATGGTAAACACATAACCAGTTTGGGAACGACCATTGTGTCGGTCAGAGAGGTACCCAACATCAGCAAAACATTCCAAAACGCTAATGTCGTTTTGGGATGGGGACAAAGGACGCAGGCTAGTGTTGGCGGCGTTCTTGGTGTGTGATGAGTCCAAATCTGTCATCACTCTGTAGGGATAGAACAAATCCATATCAATCATACATCTTAAGTATCGAAAGATATCTTTTACACCAGTCCAATGGCGTTGCGTTGGCGTAGAGCTATATCTAGCTAACAAGTTCACTGCAAATGAGATGTCTGGTCTTGTGCATTTAGCTAGGTACAGTAATGCGCCTATTGCACTCAAGTAGAGCACTTCTGCCTCTAGTACATCTTCGTCATCATTCTTCGGACTAAGAGGATCATTTTTAGGATCAAGACTACGGACGATCATGAGCGCGCTTGAAGACTTGACCTTGTCAAAAGGCCTAAGAATCAACACGGTGCTCAATTTCCAACAGAGATAAAACTGTGTTCTCCCAAAATCCTTCATCTCAAAATCGGATTTCAAGTGTTCAGCGATTTTCCTTAACTCATTAAGGGCTTCAATGAAGATCGTGTCACTAACATGAACCACGATAGAATCCGAAACTTGTCATAGAATCGCACGGGTATTTACATATCCCTTCCCAATCAAGTAGTCACTTAGTGAGCATTTCAACCTCATTGCAGGGTACTTTTTGAGAAGCCTTACGCCATAAGGCGAGATTACCATCTCTTTTTCTGAGCACGCTTTCTAACAAAGACCCATTAGTCAATAAGTTTTATGTTAGGAGGTGTTGGCATCACTGGCTCGAAAAACCTTGCTCTTCGTTAGAGAATCCAACTTAACCTGGATTGCATCTTTCCATTTAGACCAATTTTCTCTATATTGGTATTCATTCATCAACGGAGTGTGGTTCGATATCATCAGACTCAACAAACTCATGCGCTATGAAATGCGCGAATACATCATCAATCATGATAGAGTTTCTATCCCATGTCTCATGTACACTAGTGTAATCTTTAGAGAGCTCTATATTATCCGGAATAGGTTCTGACATTTAGGCGTCCCCCAACGATAACCTTAATTCAGAACATTCTCATGAGATGGATTTTGAGTGTCGATGATCAAATGATTAAATTGTGCCAAAGTATCCTTCGAACCCACGGGCCTCCCACACATCCTAGCTGGGGTCATGGTCTGTAATACCAAAGTGCCATACTCTATAACGTTGGTGTCATGTCTACCTCTGTGTAGGATGGCGTTACGTCCTCTCGTAGGGACGTCCATCCTTGCAGACATATTTGTCGCAGATCTGTGTGATCTCGTCATTTTAACGGGGATTGAGATGAGACATAATAGAGATAGACCGCGCCATATCCTGTCATTCCTGTTGAACATTTGTGTTCTTATCTCCCTCTAACAACGGGAAAACTGTCTCATCAAAGTGACAATCCGCAAATCTAGATGTAAAGTGATCGCCTAGCAAGGGTATTAAATGGCGAACGATTGTTGGAGTCTCTAATCCAATGTATTTACCCATTGGTCAGTAATGACCGATTATGGTGCGCTGTAGCGACACAATTGCCACATAAATGGTGCACTCAAATATGCGTAAGTACGAGATACTTATACCCAGTCACTAGCCGTAATGCAGAGATAGATTGAGTGGTGGTTGGTTGTAGATATTGCATCACCCCAAGCGGATATAGGGAGATTCGCAAGACCATTTTGGTGTGTATATGAGGATATGATGTCCAACATCAGTCCCAATGATATGCAATAATCATCGAAAATCTTCGATGTAAACTCTCTAGCATTGTCAAGTCGAATTGATTGAATGAGATGATTCGGGGAGTGAGACTGCAGCCATATAATCTTTGCTAGGAGTGTAGTATAAGCAGCATTACAAGTGAATAATGGCGCAACACGTGACCAGTGTGTTTGCACATCAACCAACATTATGAAATATTTAAACGTCTGCAAGTTGGTTAATCGGCCCACAGAATCCCCACGGATTCTATGTAACAGAGTGATTATTTTCGTATCCTTTGCGTAGGATAGTCTCGATCCTAATTTTACTAAGAAACGAGCTATGTAGAATGAGGAGATGCATTAGAAGCAATCAATAAGGATTTTGGTTAGGCCTGAGCGTCTGTAACGCTATTGGAAGCAAAGTTGATGATTGCAGCTCATCCATGGCTCCATGGATATGGACTACACTAGCCCTAAGCTGGCGGTTGATGGCGACTGCGGTCACACTTAGTCTAGCAATTAACCTTTGATTCGTGCTTATTTAGCTCGAAAGAATGAATGTCCGTGTGAGGTCTTTAGTAGACGGATCATTATATCATGACTAGGATGAGCTATCATGTCGTGACAAAGCCAATATGTGTCCAAATCCAAGAGATCTTCTCTCATAACTTTATTGAATTTAATAGCTCAAATAGTGGTGACATAAAATCCATTAGAGAGACACATAAGTTTCTCTAAGATGCGCCTGTATTTGCAATAACTAGAGGTAGTGCAAAAGAACTCTTTTCTGTTCTCTATATGCGTTTCCGCATGAAATCCGTTGACTCGAATTGCTCAATTGGGTTTGATTTTTCCTAGAAGCGTAGAGAGTTTCTATAACAGTGATCAAGGTGCCATTTGGCAAGACGAATATAGGACATTCCATGTCCTTGAACTAATCCTGATGGCCCAGCCATTGTTAAATGGAGTCATAATGAAAAGAACTAGAAATTTTATTCATAAGCCAACGGTGTACATAATTATTTCTTAACCATTAAGAAAAATCTAATCTGAAACTAGCTAATGCAAAAGAAAGGTAACCGTTTAACTTCTTGCGGTAACTCCAAAACAAATATGACTAGGTGAGTAGAGAGATGCCGGTGGAGCAAAGCTCGCTTAAGTACCACTTATCTCGAAACCTTCCTAGACATCATACTCACTTTGGATGAGCCTAGTTGAAGAAAAACTAAACCAATGGCATTTAGTACAAAATATATGGCAATTGCCTATTACATCTCTTGGAAATGACGTACTCAAAATCACCAGTCTCTTGATCTTGGCCAGATTTGAAGTCTTCCACCCCTAGCTCGAGATCACCTTTTTGCTCTCTTGTTCCATGTAGTTTGCTTACCTTGCTTCGTGATGCATCCTGTATGCGATTGCAACATTATGGGATGTATACAATGCTTTTGCCCAATGTCCGAACGCTCCATATCGAAGAGAAACATCTCAACTGTTAGGCTCCCTTGATCGAAGCGCTTTTGGGGCGCGATTTGGATGGCTTTTATGGTTGGTGGCACCACCACCATGACCAAAGGCTTTGCCTCCCTCTCTCTTTACACGTTGACCACCATGGTTCTGTGTCCGCTTGTTTTGACAATTACCTTCCTCAATAGACCCAAAATATGGACCAAAACGTCCAGAAATATCTCCAGACTTAGGTTTTCGCTCTTCGCGCCCTCTCCTAGGGGCGCGACTATAATTAGACTCTGGAACAGACTTGGTTCCCACGAGTCTAAAGTTATAATTTTTCACAAGTATGTTATCGTGCTTCTCAGCTACATTCATGGCTCCAATTAGCTCATGAAACCTTGTGATACATCCTGTAGTAACATCAATACGATAATTCTTAGCAACGATCAATACAGAGATGGGGAAGGTAGAGAGAGTCCTCTCCATCATCATCACATCTGTGATCTCTTTGCCCCAAAATTTCATTAAGGATTTGATACGAAGTGCTTTCGAGTTGTAATCAAGAACTGTCTTGAAATCACAGAAGCGAAGATTATGCCATCTCACTTCTATGTCAAGAAGCAGGGTGTCACAGAAGTTACCAAAAAGCTTTTGGAGTGAGACCCACAGCCTTCTGGGATCTTCTTCATTCAGATACTCGTACTGGAGCGAATCATCCATATGACAAGTCATTAGGATGACGGATTTCGCCTTATTTGCCTAAAAGGCTACTCTATTTGCTTCCAAAGCTTGGACTTGCTCAACAGTTAGCACGTCCTGACTAGGCTCAAGAATCTTTTCCTAGATTCCATGGGCTTTGGGATGCTGGTGGACATCCCGAACCCACTTGTGATATCCAGAGCCAGTTGTCCCAAATGGAGCGAAGTCTAGTTTTTTCAGGTTACTCATCCTAAAAGTGAACAAGAAAATGGGTTAGTTTCGGAGCAAAGGCTACCAGGATAACAACAAAAGTTTCTTGAGCGTAGTCCCTCCGAAGAAATTAGGAATTTCTTAGCGTAATCCCTCCCAAGAAATTCTATTTCAAGAGGTATTGGATTAGATCGAAACAATGATGTGTATATGGTCGATTGTATATTCTCAACAAACTCTAAATTTGGAGATTTCAACAATCTCCAAGCTTGGAGATAGCACGAACCCCCATAATTTAGCTTAGGTCTCTCCACAAAAGAAAACGTGGAGGGTAGAAGAAGGGAGGTTAGAAGTCCCCGAGAAAAGAAAAGAACTCAAAGTACTGAAAGCGGGAACTTTTATAAAAATTTACCCTATTTTGGGGTCTCCGAAAAATTGGCAGGAAAAAGGGTTACTGGAGATGGCTGGAAAAATCACCGGTGGCCAGAGGAGTCACCGGTGGTGTCTGATGCTTGCTGGTAGCGAGGCTTACCGAGGGGTTAGTGAGGGGTCAAAGAAGGTTCGGCGAGGCTGCTATGCGAGGTCGCTAGGGTTGGCGAGGCTAACCTGCAGGCAGATGACGCTGGGATATGCGAAGTCGTACCGGGGCTGTCGCTGGCGAGGCTAATTAAGGGGTCAGCGAGGGGTTTGCAAGTGAGGGCGTGCGCAGGGGGCAGCAAGCGAGGTATTTGTGGGCTGGCGAGGCTAACCGAGGGGTCAGTAAGGGGTCTGCAGGTGAGGGCGCTCGCGGGGTTGTGCGAGGCTGTGTGGAGGCGAGGCTAACTGAGGGGTTAGCGAGGGGTCTGCAGGCACACGGGGAGGCAGGCACAGGGGTGCGCTGGCGAGGCTATCCAAGCTAGGCTAACAAGGCCTGTTCAGGTTTTCCGGTGGCCGATTCAGTGCTTTTTCGGTCGGTTCCGGTGGTTCTGCAGCCGGTTCTGGACTCTTGGGATCACGGGTTTCAAGGTGTGCGGCAGAGGAAGCTAGGGTTTGAAGGTTATGATTTTAGGGTTTCAGGGTTAGGGCTTCGTGCCGATAACGTGTTTTAGGAAAACTAAAATTGAGAGATAATTGAGTTGTGCTTTCATTGATAATGATAAAAATTATCTCCCATAATTTTTATGATCTCTACATTATATTAGAAAGGAAAAAACTTGTATCCGAACCGGTTCAGATCGCTGCATCCAAACTCTCTTACAAGGCCCAATCCCCAACTGCCACCTCCTATTTGGCTTTTATTTTTTTCTTTTTTTGAATAAATGGCTGGTGTGGTTGCCCTCAAGCCTTGATTAATAAAACTGTCGAATACATGGGGTGGACATTGAGCCTAAATCCTTAATTACAATAAGCATTTAGAGTATTTTTTTAAATAATATCAAGAATCTCTATAAAAGACATGTATTCTAACAAGCACTAACTAGCAAAGAGTGTTCTACTGGCTATTCTATTTTCTGTGACATAGCAGTGACATAACAGAAAGATAACTTGATATGTAACCCGATTACAACATAGCATAGTTACCATAAGCACAACTTTCCTACTATGTTGCCATCGGAGGATAGGTCCGATGACACTTAGTTTCACCCTGCCACTAGGCGGTGGCAACCATTTGATGAAGCAAGGAACTCGCCGCCTACGTAAAGCAGATAAGATCATTTGAGTGAACACACAGGCATACACTACTACAAAAAGGCCATCAGACGACGGTGGATTTCTGTTGTGTGATGACCAAGCTCACCGTGGTCTAAGTGAGTGTTGTGTGATTGAAAATTCAGACAACGGTGATTTCACCGTTGTGTGATAATAATTTGCTCAACAGAATACCTATTTCCGTTGTGTGAATTCTACGCAGGCATGTGTCTGGCATGGCATGCGCGGGGATGCCTCCGCACATTCAGACAACAGAAAAAGAAATTTTGCCGTTGTGTGAGATTCATAACACACAACGGGTATAACTTATTCTTTGTTGTGTGAGATTCATAACACACAACGGGTATAACTTATTCTTTGTTGTGTGAGATGCATAACACACAACGGGTATAACTTATTCTTTGTTGTCTGAGACTAATAACAGACAACAGATATAACTCATTCTTTGTTGTCTGAGGTAAGTAACACACAACCGAAGTGAAATTATCTCCCTTGTCTGTTGGTTATCAGACAACAGAGATGATTTTATTTCTGTTGTGTGTTATGAATCTCACACAACATAATTTTGTTTTCTTTTGTTGTTGGTTGTTAGTTCACACAACAAATTCTTTTTATCAACCATTGTGTGAGCAACATTAGGTTTGTCGTCTGAGCTTGGTTCTCACAACATTGTTTTGAGCTGTTGTTTGTTCATTATGTATTCCATACCTGGAATATCTTTTCATAAATAATGGTCCATATTACCACATAAAACCACACTAATCCATATCATATAAGTTTTTCAAACTTCCAAACATTCAAGTTATTAGATAATGTACCAAACAAGAAAGCCTTCCTATGCTACTACCTACACATGAATCAAAAGCATTATTCCTAGCTGCTCGCTAGACCCATGAATCAAACTTGGTAGCTCATATGCTGAAAGGAGGTAATCCATAGCACTTGCTTCTCGAGCTCTAAGATCCCAGTCCAAAACTCATTTACATTGCTTCTCGAGATTTGGATCATTACCGCAGAGTGGGCATCCTTGTTATGGCTCTAATGTCTTCCTTCCCAGTCCTCACTGTCATAATTGAAGACTGTTGAAAACCAGAAAAACGTTAACAAAGACATAAGCAACATAAAAGGACCAGAAAATTAAATGAAATGTTACATGACAATATATGCAGCAATAACTGATGCAAAATGTAAGAGAATGAATGAAAGAGAGTTAAGTGGTGATGCATAATCATTTTGGTTGCTGTCATTTATGCCATTTGAATAGCTCATTAGTATTTAAGATGTTGTCATTTAAGTGCAGAGACGATCATACAAAGAAAGAACAATAGTCTAGTTAAGAAAAGATAAATGAATATATCAATGCAGTACGTTTTTACTCTATCAATTAACGATCAATTAACGATGGCAAAGAGCAATGCCTGCAAGACAAACCAACTCTATAACACCCGAAATAAGTCCTAGACAAATGTATATAGAGCTAGAGCAATACATACTGAACAAATCAAACCAGGCTAGGCATGAACTCATATCAAAAATATAATAAGTTCGACAGAAACTTGCCACTCGTGCTCGCAAGGTGCGTATTTTTACAAGTGGCTCAACCATTTCCCAATAAACCTCACTCCATATGGATTATCTCTATTTTATTTCATTCTTTAGTTCCTGAAAATGGAAAGATATATATAATGTCAGAGAAATTTTACATCAAGAAAGCAGTGAAACAGCAGATAGTATAATAAAATTTTGAACAGAAAGCTTAACAGTAAATCAAAAGAACATAAAGGAAATTGGATAACAAAAGTGTGTGCGCGCGCATGAGTATACATATAGCATAAAGAAATAAGCCACCTCAAGATAACCAAATATCACGGTCTCAACACCCAATGCATGAATTGCACTCTTGATTTCTACAACCTTGCCAGATCCAATGTATGTCCGTGAATTTGGAGACACTAGCCTGCATTACAGAAAAGGAATGAAACCCTTACTAGAAAGATAATGGTCTTAATTACTTCTCCAATTGTGCATAGAATCCACAATCATTTTTGTATTAAACTACAAAGCAATATAAAATAACTAGGAAGGCAATGGCAAAGAATTTCCAAGTATATTCAGATGGCCAACAAAAGTACTATAAGGCAGAAGATATTAATGCCATCCCCAGAGTGATAATGAGCTAATTCCTGTGCTGTAGACGCAATCCTTCCAAGAACTGCATTCATCTAAATCACAGTAACACATTTATGAAACTTCAGGAGTGTTTAAGTGAAAACAAATAGATTGAAGTGCTTGTCTCTCAAGAAAATAAAAATTAAAACTGTGCATGCATCGAACTAATACTTCTATTAATTCGTCTTGATCTTTATGCCACCTACTAATGCATTGATGTCTGTGTATTGAAAGCCAAACCTAAGGAAACCAAATTACTAACATATGAAGTGTTGGGTTTCCAGCCCATGAGTCTTTCCTAAGACAATTGTCTTAGAGTATGAGAATTGTTTACCCAGTAGGTTTTGGATTCCTACTGATGAATGGAGTTCCAATGAGGAATGAAAATCCTTATTGATGTAGGATTACCTGTAATATATCCTTGTTGATTACAGAGAAGGAGAAGGCACAATTGCCTACCACCAATAGGAATAGGTTTCCTAATTGGTGAAGAAAGTTGATATCCTTATGGCTATATAAGGAGGGGTTGTGCTCTTAGTTTTGCATCACAAAGACAGAGAGCAAAGTGTATTCCATTCTCGGAGTTAGAGAGTGAGAGAGGGCAAAGAAGGGAGGAGATAGGAAGAGAAGAGAGAGTCCTTGTTTTCTTATTCTTTCTGGTTGTACCCATTATAAATATAGTGGAAGATTGTTTTTCTGCCCGGTGGACGTAGGCAAAGGTTTTGCTGAACCACCTTAAATCTGTGTTCTTGTGCTCGTATCTCTGTGGTTGTTTCTCTTTTATTTGTGTTTTTCGACTTCACATATTGACCGATTCTCAACATGAAGGTATCAGAGCTCAGGCTCGTCTGGGAAATTCAAGGTTTGAATCGGCAAGTTCGGTGTTGTCAGAATGGAAGGAACAAATAGCACAATGATCAAACTCACTCACACGAATTGGGTGATGTGGACGCCAAGAATGAAGGAAAGTTGGGAAACTTTCTTGGTGACCGTAAGTAATTCTGCGTCTGATGGAGTACTGTCTATGGATACCGTTAAGGATAACATGCTTAACAAAGAAACAAGAAGGAAAGCTGTGGGCATAGACAATGGACAAGGAAAGCTCCTTGTCACAATGGGTAAAGACAAGAATTCAGGTCGAGGGTTTAGTGGCAAGTGTCACTATTGTGGCAATACGGGCCACATGAAGCGGATGTGTCGAAAGTGGAAACAGGACAAAAAGAAAGGCCACTACCAAAACGATGGAGATGATGGCATTATGGCTACTATCTCGGGGGAGCTTCTTACTGTTCAAGAATGTCTATATGTTGGTGACAAGGGTCACGATTGGTTCGTGGATACCGGTGCAAGTTGTCATGTTACTTCCAACTTGGAGCTTTTTTCTACATACAAAGCATGTGACTTTGGGATGTTAAAGATGGGCAATACAAGCTACTCTAAGATTTCAGGAATGGGAGATATTTGTATCGAGACTAATCTTGGTTACCAAATGACATTGAAGGATGTGAGGCACGTTTCTGATTTGCGTGTCAACATATTGTCTTCAAGTGCTCTTGATAGACAAGGTTTCCACCAATATATTGGTGATGGAAAGTGGACGCTTACAAACGAGTCGTTGGATGTTGCTAAAGGAGAGCTTTGTCATTCCTTGTACAAGACACATAGCTTGGTATGCAGAGATGACTTGAGTGTAATGAGTGATACTTCTTCACACATATGGCGCCACAGCGAAGGCCATATAAAGAAGAAAGGTGATCTGGAAAAGAAGTCCCTAATTTCCTTTTCCAATGATGAGTTTTCTGACCAGGAAGAAGATGGTCAAGAGTTGTTCCACCAGGAGGGACATGGTGATGGGTTATTCGATCAGGGGGAGCCTGATCAGGGGCAGCTACATGCTCCAAACATGAAGTTCTGCATCAAGTCAGCTCGGGCGAACTCCCAGTAATGGAGTCACGCCGGTATTCCTCCCTCATGGTCTGGAGGGGGAAATTGTTGGGTTTCCAGCCCATGAGTCTTTCCTAAGACAATTGTCTTAGAGTATGAGAATTGTTTACCCAGTAGGTTTTGGATTCCTACTGATGAATGGAGTTCCAATGAGGAATGAAAATCCTTATTGATGTAGGATTACCTGTAATATATCCTTGTTGATTACAGAGAAGGAGAAGGCACAATTGCCTACCACCAATAGGAATAGGTTTCCTAATTGGTGAAGAAAGTTGATATCCTTATGGCTATATAAGGAGGGGTTGTGCTCTTAGTTTTGCATCACAAAGACAGAGAGCAAAGTGTATTCCATTCTCGGAGTTAGAGAGTGAGAGAGGGCAAAGAAGGGAGGAGATAGGAAGAGAAGAGAGAGTCCTTGTTTTCTTATTCTTTCTGGTTGTACCCATTATAAATATAGTGGAAGATTGTTTTTCTGCCCGGTGGACGTAGGCAAAGGTTTTGCTGAACCACCTTAAATCTGTGTTCTTGTGCTCGTATCTCTGTGGTTGTTTCTCTTTTATTTGTGTTTTTCGACTTCACATATTGACCGATTCTCAACATGAAGAAATTACATGCCATCAGACTTATCAGTAGCAGATTTTCCATAATGTGCGACAACACCAATGTGCACATTAGTCAGGTCCATTTCAAGATTGGTCCCATGTGACAAGATATATTGGAATAATTGTAGCTATTCTAGTTAAGGAGCCTTCTCTATATATACCTGCAAATTTTTTGCATAAAGGGTGTCATCTATGGTTGTAAGATATCCATTAATAGTAGATGTTGCAGCAACTCGAGCTTGTCTACCTTGGATCAAAGAAAAAGCTTGACCAGTAAGCATGTCAAATTGAGAGTGCAGACGTCTAAGCTACTTCTGCAACTGTAAAGCTTCAGATTTATATGCCAGAGTTGCATCCCTGAGGAATAAAAGAGTCCATAAGTACTGGGAGCAGGATAACACATTGCATCAATAGCCGAAAAAGTTACAGCTTCAAACGGAAACCAAGAAGATGGCAGCAGGTGGTTCTGACTCTCAAGACCAATACTAAGGAACTAATCACTGGTAAATCTGAGAGGACATATCATCTTCACAAACCTAAAACCAGGTTTTCGAGATGTAACTAAGTAATAACCAAACCCAAACAAAACTCTAGGTGATGCAAACTTCCAAAATATGAATAAATTCCGATGTTAAGATACATGCAAACAAGCAACCGAACCCCGTCATTGTCTATCCTAGTGTAATATTCATTCATATCTTACACTAGAAACAAGAAATGCAATGAAATCCTTGCTCAAGCTGATTCCATCAAGACAGACAACAACATTGCATAAACAAAAACCCCACGCCACCGCCTGTAATATTCTACATCCTCAAACATAAATACATAGTTAACAGAATACTGCTAAGAAACAGAAGCAGCAAAATAATAAACAGTCAAGAATCGAGAAATTACCGAATATCTTTGAGTCCCTCTTCAGCTGCGAAAACCGCCTCCTAGTTGTCTCGGCTGGAAGAAAAGGCAGAAATGCTATCATAAGCAAAGTCCAAATCTTCCCCCTGTAAATTCAACAAACATCAACCAATGTGCACACTTTAAAGCTCAAACACCTCAAACCAGACTAAAGAAGAGAGCGAATTTTATCTTGCTCAAATGACATTGACCAAATGGATTTGAAGCTTCAGCATTCTTATCGTGCTCTGTAGCAAATTTAGTATGCAAGTATAGCCGTATACACAGACAAAGTGAATGTGAATTAGTAACAACCTGGTGAGGAGAGCTTGAGAGCGCGATTGTAAGCCAACAGAGCCATTTCTTCAACAGTGTGCTGGCTACAAAACTTGTCCGAAATCTATAGCAACAAAGCAAATCAATATTTACACAGATATAAAATCGATCAAAAATTCAAAGCTAGAAAACTGAAGACGAACCTTGCCGAGTAATTGGATCATAAACATTTGGGAATAAGGCACTACAGTTTCCAAGTCTGTACTTACGGCTCCGGGAACGGAGAGTAACCACGCCACCGCCTGAAATCACCGGTCTTAGTCAATTTTGACGGAATCTTAATCGGAATTGCTAATTAGAGAGAAAGAAAGAGAGAGAGAGAGAGAGACCTGAGAGGCTCCGCCGGAGAGATAGAGAACGGACTGCGTGGGAGTAGAGTGAATGGCTTTCACTAGTGCTCTGATTCCGCTATTCATCACATTCGTACAACAAGCAGCCTCTGTCATTTTCTTCTCTTCCTAAACCTCCAACCTCGTTTGCTCCAGAAGCTTCTGCCTATCCCTCTCCTTCGTACTCTGTCCCCCCAAATCCACGTGCTTCCGATTCGACGAATCGTCGGAGAAGAACATTCTCGTGATATTCGAATCTCTGGAGCTAGGTTAACGTCCACTCAACTCGTTCCAGGCTTCGGTGAGTGCTTGATCGGCCGAACAGAGAAGCTAGCCCTAGAATCGGAGAAACTGAAAAGTCTTCTGCATCTCTTCAATTGTAGAAAAGGATTTGGATTTGGAGGCGAGGAGGAGAGAGAGATGGAGGAGAGAGAAAGTGGATCTAGGGCACTCTATCTCTTCCATTGCTGAAGAGGATTTGGATTTTAGGGGATAAAGAATAGAAGCAAGGAGATCGAGAGACTGAGAGAGAGGGGTTTCGTGGAGGGGGGGGGGGAGGGGTTTCACGATTGAGAGAGTCGTGGGGAGGGGGGGGTGGAGAGACGGGGGTTTCACGACTGAGAGAGCTTGAGAGAATTTGTTTCATTTTTCTTTCGACACGATGTGGCTTGGGCTGGGTGGGAGGCACAATTAAACTTCCAACAAATTTTAAAGTTGCTCACACAACAGAAACCTAACAAACTGTTGTAAGAGTGCACTACATAAAATCAAAATGTCAAAACATGGAGGGAAATCTGCCGCATACAGCAATTTGGCTCAAAATGTTGCCGCCTATATGTTCCCACTTTCACACAACAGAAAAGTATAACTTCTGTTGTCTAATTTCTACAGCTTGCACTAGGTTTACCTTGTGGAAGACATTCAATCAAGCTTCCTCAAAATTTGGCATCCAGTTTTCAATCACACAACAGAAATATAAAGCACCGTTGTATCAAGTAGCACAAATTTCAGATTTCAAGAGGCAACCAAGACTCCAAAGTGGAGGGAAATCTGCCGCTAATTTTTTTAAGACTCAGACGACAGACATTACTTAATTCCGTTGTGCAATGTAGTTCTGATAAAAAAGTTATCACTTTGTTGGCATTCACACAACAGAATATAACAAGTACCGTTGTGCAATAAAGCTTACTTAAACACACAACGGATGATTTCTGTTCCGTTGTGTGATTAGTGTTGTGTGATTAACTTTTTGTAGTAGTGATATAGCTCGACTAGCCCTACACACACGTGTAGGGACTTATTACTCGCAAAAAGCACAACCAAACTAGACAACATAAAATAATAAAAACTAGAAATAAAATAAAGGGAAAATGTCTATTTACCTAAATTTGAGCTACACTAACCCCACTTACCGAAACATCTTATGAGATTTCCTACATACCCAATAAATTACATATCTTTTGTCCTAATACCCAATTAAATATTTTTTTTATTTATTTTTAGGACAATTTTGCCCTCTCCATCTTTGACACTTAGAAAGAGAGAGAGAAGTTATTGAAAATTTTGCCAGATTCCGGTGATCGGAAACTGGATTCTAGCGACCAGTCTCCAGATTCTGATGACCAGAGATTGATTTCCGACGGTCGGAGATCGGAGTCCGATGACTGGAGTCCCGTTTTATTACCCTAAAATAATATCCAATAAACATTTTATAGCCCCCAATAAACTTTTTATTGGCGGGATAAACTTTTTATTACCCGCCAATAAAAAGTTTATTGCCCCCCAATAAAAGTTTTATTGGAAGGGGGGGGACAATAAACTTTTTATTGGAGGGCAATAATTAATGAAAAATGAAGATTATTCTTGATTTTGAAAATTTTAATAACTCAAGTCGTATTGAAAAAGAAAAAAACAAGTAATTTCATTAGAATTGCATTAGAGACTAGTTTACAAAATAATACAAAATAAACCAAGAAATAAAAAGATTAGTTTACCCCGTACAAATCTAGAGAAATATAAGTCCATGACCTCAACTTGGCATATCCATCTTGGTAACGTGCTGGACCATCCTCATCAACAAAACAACAACTTTGTTTTTTCTCTTTCTTACCCTGAAATGACTTACACTGAATACTACGATAGTGTTAAAAGAAAACAATTGCTCACAACTGTAATCCATTCATAACCAGACTTAGCGCACATACTGTGAATTTGCATTCCATGATCAGAAATGCCCAAGATCCCAGACGCCTTACGATTAGTTGAAAAGGATAGATAATCACCCTTTGGCATTGCCACTGTTTAAGTGGCCACACATTAAAGCTGTCCAGGAAACCACATTTCTCTCAGACATTCTATCAAACACCTCACGGGCACTTCCCAAGTGACCACATTTACTATATATATCTATAAGGTCATTGTTCAACATCAAATCAGACCCTAGTCCCATTCTCAAAAAACAGAGTTTAAAAGTTAAAAGAATACTATGATAGGACACCAAACACTCCCTTACATTCATTCTTTTTGAGTTTCGTCGAAGCCACAGTCATAGATAGAGGGAGAGTCTAACAGAATGAGACTTAACGGTTTGTGAAATCCTACAAATTTGGGGATCTCGCCGGAGAGAGAAAATGAAGCAGCACGGTGGTCTGCGCTTCTGGTTCTGCAGAATCTGATTCAAATCCTCTCGGTTCGAATCTGATCACTGCTAGAGTTGACCTCCTTCCGAAGTCACCAAAAAACTGTGGCCTCACCGCTTCGTCATCACCGCCAACCCTACTATGATGTCCCCGGCGCTAGTGGAAGTCGAAATCAGAGGGGGATTTGAGAGAGAGAGAGGGGTCGTCATCGGCGTCTACGATACGAGAAGAGAGAGAGTGGGGTGGTTGTAATTTGATAATTGAGTTTTGTGTAAAATAGTCTTTTAGAGCATCTCCAACAGTAGGAATTATTTTATAGTTAAATATAGCTAAAATTGTGAAATATAGCTATTGATTTAACAATGTTGCTCCAGCAGTAGTAGCTATTTATAAATAATATACTATATTTTATCCACATAAATTGACATGTGGACAAAAGAGGAGAGAGGAATATAACTTTTGCTTTAGCTATACATGATTCTCTAGCTAAATATAGCTAGTCAATTTAGCTAAAGCTAAATTTAACTTAGCAATAGCTAGTCTGTTGGAGTTGAATTTTGCTTTAAAAATAGTTATATATAGCTAAAATTTGAATTTAACTAGTCTGTTGGAGATGCCCTTAGCTGTTAAATGGGGTAAAAGTTGGAGGAGAAAGAGGGACATGTAGGTTGCAAACGCACGTCTCTTCTTTTTTCAAGTTCTCATAGCTTGTTAGCGATTAAAGAAATGGAAGTGAAATCCACACTCCTTCTTTCCTTTTTTGGTCAAAATTCTCATAGAGTTACATAATTTAAGTTAGAAATAAAAACAAAATTTCAGTTACTAAAGAATGAAACATGAAATGTGCATTGTAAAATGGGAAGTGTGAATCTCACTCCCTTAAAGAAAAGATAAAATCAAAATGGTAGGTGGTAGTTGGGGATTGAGCCATGTAGGAGAGTTTGGACTGAAGCCATCCGAACAGATTCAGATGTAAGTTTTTCCTATTAGAAATTGATTAAGAGACTTGAAAGCGTGAAAATTACATAAGCCCTAGTTTTATCTGCGAAGATTGATCGACACAACAGTTTCAAAGTACGTCACCTTTCAATCCCTTTTCACTTCTTTCCAACTAAAAAAAAAAAAAAAAACATACAAGAAATAAATACACATAAGGAGAGCTAAGCATAAATATCAACACTAAAAGACATAATACAAGATTATTCGCATGTCAATTAGACATGGAACAAATTCTCTTAGTTGTAAGTATTACAAATATCGCCTTCTCAAAAAAAAAAAAAAGTATTACAAATATCGCAGATATAATTGAATAGAAATATGAAAAATGCTATAATTTTTTTCCCCACCCCACCGATCGTATCCCGAAAATGCATGTTTTTTTGTTTTGTTTTTTCTAAACCCAAAATATGTGTTTAATTTCATCTAATTAATGTATAATTTAGGATATAAATCATACCCCAAACAATGGTCTCATCTTCAAACGATGAAAACTTATTATTTGCATACCCAATGATGTTTGTCTATTTCATGCCTCATCCACAAACGCAATTAATCTAGTTTGTTATCTGGTTACACGACACATAAAGGACTTAAGGAAGTGGTCTGAGGCTCTGATTTAGACCAAAAATGGATGCATCTAGGGTTTTCTATGCTTCATGTTATCACAACAGCGGGATTGCCTGAAGAGTTAAAATGAGTGAGGATTAGTTGTCCTATGTCATTAGATAATTGACTAAATTCATAGTGTTAATAACCGAGGTATGAAATTTTCAATATATCAAAAATAATTTCAGGCGTTGAAAGTTCTGGGTTTCATTTACGATTACTCCCATCTAAAAATAAGTAACTAAATGTTGGTGTCATCCACAAATGATTTATATAATCTCCTTTCGTGGATGTATTCCTATGCAGGACTAATTTTACCAGCACGACTTATTATGGGAGCTCCGTTTGTTTCGGCTTTCTTAATCTACAAATGGAGAAAAAGAAATATTTCGATGTATAGCACCATTGAGGACTTTTTGAAGAGTGACAACAACTTTGTGCCAATAAGATACTCATACTCTGACATTAAGAAGATGTCCTTCAAATTCAATGAAAAGTTGGGTGAAGGAGGCTTTGGTTCTGTATATAAAGCAAAGTTACGAAGTGGCCGTTTTGCAGCAATTAAAATGTTGGGCAAGCCTCAATCCAATGGGCAAGAATTCATCAGTGAAGTAGCTACAATTGGAAGAATTCACCATGTTAACGTGGTGCAACTTATTGGTTATTGCGTTGAAGGATCAAAACGAGCTCTAGTATATGAGTTCATGCCAAATGGGTCTCTTGATAAATATGTATTTTCAAAGGAAGGAAGAGTTCCATTAAATTTGGAGAAAATGCATGATATTTCTCTTGGAGTGGCTCGAGGGATTGAATATCTGCATCAAGGTTGTGACGTGCAGATTTTGCACTTTGATATCAAGCCTCACAACATTCTTCTTGATGAAAATTTCATACCAAAGATCTCTGACTTTGGTCTTGCAAAATTATACCCTACAGAAAATAGCATTGTTTCTTTGACAGCAGCAAGAGGAACATTAGGATATATTGCCCCTGAGTTGTTTTATAAAAGTATTGGGAAAATCTCATACAAAGCTGATGTATATAGCTTTGGAATGTTGTTGATGGAAATGGCAAGTAGAAGAAAAAATTTGAATCCATCTGTAGAGCATGATAGCCAAATATATTTTCCATCATGGGTGTATGACCAATACAGTGAGGGAAAAGATTTTGAGACAGGTGCAATGTCAGAGGAGGAAAAAACAATCATGAAAAAGATGGTTATAACTGCTTTATGGTGTATACAAATGACGCCAAGTGATCGTCCTTCAATGAAAAAAGTCATAGAAATGCTTGAAGAAGATGTTGAATGCCTACAAATGCCTCCCAAGCCATTACTTTATCCACGAGAGATGTCCATATGCGAGGTTCCAGATAACACAAATTAAGCGTGTTCTATCGCGAGCTACAACTACTTTCTCCATTAGGTGAGGAATTGATCATCTAAATTTGAATCACATTGGAATTTTACTTGTAATAAATAAGGAAGTGTCGATGTGCTAGTTAATTAAATTTAAATTTCCCCATGAATGAAAAATGTAGTGTGTATATCCTCTGTACAGTAAAAGCTTATCAACACATATATAAGTTTCATATTTATTTAGAGCAAGTTCACCCGTTGTCTTACTACTGCGATATCTTGGAGGTCTACAGAATAGACTCTAGTCGCTATATCTTCGGACCATGCAGAGACTATTGCTCTTCACGAAGAGATTCGTGAATGTATATGGATTGGATCCATAATTACGCATGTTCGAACAATTGTGGTTTGAAGTCTACCATAGATGAGCCTACGAGCATTTAGGATAATGCAGCTTGTTTTGAACAAATGAAGTAAGGCTACATCAAAGCGACAACACCAAGCTTAATCAGCAACAACAGACTCTCCTCAAGATCAAAATGAACTAGGTTCGATCTGAGGACAGTGTGGCAGACTTGCTCACTAAGTCATTGCCTAAATTCCACTTTCGAGAAACATGTTGGTAGCATCGTTTACGGAAGTTATCCGAACTCCCATGACCGTAGTCATCAGGGGGAGATGCAGACATCAGGGGGAGATGTCTACATGTATGGTCTCGAAACGTGAAGGGTGTGTTGTGCTCTTTTTCCCCTTCGACCGAGGTTATTTTTGTCCCACTGGGTTTTTGTTACTCGGCAAGGTTTTTAATGAGGCAACGAGAGAAGCACCACGTTTGGACGACACAAGGGGGAGTGTTCAAGGAAATCCCGATTATGTGTCTGGCCCAAACTCTAGGTTACTTGACCTAGTGGTAATAGGATTAAATTAGAAAGATCTAGATTCCTATTCAATGTATGATTACTTCCCTTGTACGATTGAGATTCTATACATTGTAATTCTCTATATGAAGAGGCCCCTATTATCAATGAGAATAGACAGCAAATTCCTCTCAAATTCAGTTTCTCTACAACAGAGATTTTATTTTTTTATTTTTTAAAGAATACTCTTTAACAATTTAGAGATTTTATTTTTTTATTTTTTTATTTTTTAAAGAATACTCTTTAACAATTTAGAGATAAGGGGCCTAACGATAATTCTCGCCCGGGGCCTCGAAAGACTCAGGACCGGCCCTGCTAAGCTGAGCACCAAATTTCACTCTTACAACAATACTCATATATCAGGAAGTATCGTATCGCCAGTACCAGTGCAAACAACTGCGCCAAGCCCTTTTTAATTTACCGAACTTTATTGACAATTCATCAAAATATGGTTCCCATACTTGCGTGAAATGTAGGCAGGCATGGCTTTTGAAGAGGGCAAACAAGAAAACGAGCTATAGGCAAATGAGTCACACTCGGAAAATCAATGTTTGGTTGAATTCGTGTAAACCTGTACAATATGAGCCCATTTAAGCTAAAACTGCAAACCTTGCCCCAACACTACGCATGCTAATATGCCCTACACAAATATGCCATTGAGACACCTACTTTTGACGTTAGTAATAGAACCAACCAAAATTTGACCAAAGACAACAAAAAACAGAACCAATCAAACATATTAACAGGAAAATATATAAGTTCATAGCTGCAACAACTTCTGGTATCATTTTTTATGCTGGCATCGACACCTAATTTCTACCATTCATCTCTGTAAGAAGATCAATCTGTCAATGTTGTTTATTAGAAAAAACATTTTAGGCAGAAACCAGTACCACAAATCAGAAAACACAAGCCTGAGGGGTTGATGAGAAACTTACAACAGGGTTTATGCTCGAATCTTGCATTTAACATGGGCAACACATATACAAAAAAAAAAAAAAAAAAAAAACAACTGAATAGAACTAAATTGCATTAAGAAAAAGTACAATATCCTACGGAAACCTCTAACACGAGGACCCCTAAATTTTCATATATTTTAGATTTTCACAATTTCCCTAGGTAGCTGCTCATCAGGAAACACTCCACATGCAATGTCATGAAAAATTTCAGTGTGAGAAGGGTAGCATGAGAAAAATATTGATTTTCAATTACCTTTAAAAAACTTTGCTTCTGTCAAGGGTCACACAGGAACATTCTACAAAAAGTAGATGGCTGGTTACAAACATTATTCATTTCTGGGGTCAAATCTCTCTATTCTTCTCTCTTAATTTTCATCTGGTTGCTGCTGATCTGCTTTGGCCCCTGCTATATCTTGGAGGGCTAGTCTTGGCAACATCAACAACTATCATCCAGCCATTAATGATCTGTAAGGAACATTAACAAAAAGTACAATAAGATTTGGTTTCTCGGAATGATGTGTTAAAACATGTAAACAAAGATACAAAAGAATTGCTTGGTGTTCGACTTAATCTGATGAGGTTTATACAAAACAAAAAGGAATGCTCTTGCCTTGCCATTCATCTCATTGAGTGCAGCAGCAGCAGCTTCCTCTGTAGTGTATTCTATGAATGCATAGCCTTTGGACCTTTTAGAAATCTTGTCCATTATTATTTTTACTGTTGACAAAGTCAGTTCATCAGCATGAGCATTACCATTGCCAAGAAATTGAAAATCCCATTTTCTGATAAAAAGAAAGTATATTTATGTATAAGTATTACCTTCAACAAGCTGACCAAAGCCTTCAAATGCTTCTCGGAGGGTTTTCTCAGATGTATAAAATGATAAGCCTGTTAGAAACTAAGATGTTTTAAGCAGTTTCAAACCAATTTTGTAATTAGAGGGAATAAGAAATCAAGAAATAATGGAGAACTGGTAATGTTTCCACAAGGGGTAAACAGTTTTTAAACTCAGCAAAGCATAACAGAGGAAGATTTAAATTTTATTATTTATTTTGAAAATATTATGCTGCTGTAACAAAAAAGATTAAAATTAAAATACTGCGAGTATCATATAAATTCTAAAGGAGCACATGTTATGAAACGAATATTGGGTGGGTCTAAATGAATGGAAGGATTTGGATTCCAGGTTTTAGTGTAACATTCATAATTGGACTCTAGAAATCTTAATTTCTTCTGTTGATAAAACCAGTAAAGTTCTCTATTTGAAAACAACGGATTTGATATTATGAATATAAGAACAAATTACATTGTTAAAGACATTCAACTAAAACTCAAGTCCAAATACTCTCATTGTAAATCACCCTATGGAGCCTAAATGTTTGACATACGAATTGACTCGCAACATACCAGTCACAAAAAGCTTCTTTGTTCTTGTGGGGGTTGTTTGACTTGCCTCCGCAGAGATTGACACATCCTTAGTCTTTATGTCATTACCTGATAAAATAAATATCTGTTACTCGCATCCATGAGAATTAAATACACCTTTATACATGCTTAGCAACTTAGCAGGAATGCCATCAAATAGAACAGGATCTGATTAGCACTGAAAAATAATAATTGGCAATTGGGTGCATGATGAGAATTTCCAGATAAAATAAATATCTGTTACTCGCATCCATGAGAATTAAATACACCTTTATACATGCTTAGCAACTCAGCAGTAATGCCATGATCTGATTAACACTGAAAAATAATAATTGGCAATTGGGTTCATGATGAGAACTTCCAGATAAATAGTTCTAGTAGATTGTAAATGCGTACCAATATATATGTCTACTTTTTTTTGTTTTATGAAACTGAATTCCTCAAAAGACTGTAGATAGGGTGAATACGGAACCCACTAAACTCTAAAAGCCAGCCAAAACAAGAAACCAAGCAACCAACAAGACACTCTAAGAAACTCGACACTACGATTTGAACAAGTAACAAAAAAAGAACTATCTAACAGTTTACACAGCTCCTCCCCCCTTCCCTTCCTAAAAATCTTCTGTTTTTTTTTTTTTTCCTATTGAAGCATGCACATCTTACCAAAACCATTCCCGTCTTCCTCCCACAAAAGAACTTGTGCCTTTCACTCAACAGAGCAACACAAGCAGCTGGGAGGTTTGATTATCCCAGCTCAACATAGTCTCCCAGAAACGTCTTGTCCAAAGGTCTAAAGCAACTGGAGAATGTAAAAACAGGTGGTCTCCACTCACAGCTACCACTTTGCACATCACACCAATGAGGAAAAAGAAAAATCCAAGGTCTTCTCCTCAAAACATATCACAGGTATTAACCTCCCATGAACAATAATCATCCATAGTCATAACCCAGGTGGTACTTTGGCCTTCCAGATTGCAGTAGGGGAAATAAATTGAGCAAGACTGACAAGAAAGTTCCCTGAAGATTCTAGCAAGTGCCTTCATCTATCTGGCCTAGGTGAGACCAGCACCACATAGATATCTGAAAACCACAATATCTAATTCAATTCTAATATTTTTGTACAACCACCACTTTCATATTTTCCTTCATTAACCTTTAATAAATATGTATTTCCTTAGACTTGGTACATATTTCTTACCCATCGTAAACCTGGTAGAAACAAGTCATCATTCAGTGGAAGGGATTAGCAATAAACATTAAATCACAGTTGAGAAAACAGTCAAGCTCCATAAACTATTCCACCAAGTCTCTTCCCACATACACTGATTGAGAGTAGACTAACCACAATGGTGTATTGAATAATTTCTATAGAAAAACCTACTCAGTACCAGAAACATGTGGCTTTGTTGTATGTGTTCTTCTTACTTTCTAAAATCAACAGATCTTTTATATTGCCAGAAAACCACGAATTTCACGAAACAAGAAACCAAGCTCAGTACCGTTTCATTTTACCTCTAAAATGAAGCTGCATCATTATAAGGTGTGTCAGATAACCTAAATATTTTTTGGCTCATTTTGTTCTGCTTTCTCCTTACTCGTTTACACCCTTTTCTGCCACCATCAAACTTCAGTAAATTTGTCTGTTGAAGCAAAAGAACATTAGGTGCTGTCTATTGCAAGATCAGAGTCACAAACTTGAGACCTGCTTCTGAAAAATTGTCTATTGCATCATGAATCTCACAATCTTGCCAACTCCCCTTCACTTTACAGACAGAGAAAAAAGTCATCTGTCACCATTCTGCACTTATCTTCTACTTCCTTGCTCTAGTGTTCAATGATACATTAAAAATTGTCTCCACAAGAATTTTATTGTTTTCAATCTATGCACATAATTACTTGGGAGGGTATGGTGTAATTGCTTTCTGGCACTGACAGACATATGCAAAACCAAGACACAGAGTGCTACTCTAGTATTACTTATATCCCAAAAGCAAGACATTCCATGACATCAAGTTGGTAAATATAGGTGCAAATGGGTTCAAAAGGCATTTAAATTGAGAAGCAAAGTTCTGATCTAGCAATGACAGGATACAAAATCATCTAAAATTACAAACATAACCAGATAGTTTTAATGAATGAACGGCAATATCCAATTTAAGAAAGAGTAAAACCTCCATAGTCTTTATTTTCTGAGTCATAACTCTTGTCTGGCTGAACAGATAAAACACCAGGAACACCTGCAGTATATGGAGCATTTAGTCCCCAATATGCCAAAAAAACCCAAATGTGGGCATACAAAATTTCATTTCATTCATATACTAACTTGCTAGATTGCTTGCAGATTCTTCATCAAGTTCACAACAGAAGCCAAAGTTAGATTTCCAAGAAACATGATATATACACATTTGTGCATCTTTCTCACTACAGACACACACACCACACCAATCAGCAAAAGTAAATAAAAGAAGGAAGCAAACAGCATTGACACCTACTCATAATAAGACACCTACTTTCCCAAGATCTTTGTTAGTATTTGAGCATAATAATCAACCATTTGCGCCTTTGTAACAACGCCAATCTCCGGTTTATCCATTCGAACAAGCCAGTGTTTGGTATTCCCAAGTGGAAATAACAGAGTACTTGCACTTTGAACATTTGAAAAACTGTAATCCTTTTTCACAGAACCAAAATCTGGGTCAGGCTTAACTGATAAAACCCCCGGTAAACCTACAACAAAGACATGCAAAGAATTAAATCATTCAACATTGACAATAATGAACAACCAAGCCTCACAGAAACTTCATTATCTGTTCAAACAGAAAATCTCAGAAGCACTCATTTTGTGACAGCCACAAAATAGCACTCCCACAGATTTAGTGTCTAGCAAAAAGCAATTGAACTGAATATCGGTAAAAATGATAGAATTTTACGTGCAAGCTTCTGGGAAGTTTCATCATCAACATCACAGCAAAAGCCAAAATGGGTATCCCAAGAAGCATCATATATACACATCTGAGCATCCTTCTCACTGTAGAAACCAACATCAAAGCATAGTTCAGCTTAAGAACTAAGCAATTCCACAATGGCAAACAAAGCTAAAGCTTACCCACTTGCCCAAAACTCTTTGAAGGGTTTTAACATAGTATTCAATAACTTGTTGTTTGGAAATGACCCCTTGTGGAGGAGTCTCCATTAGCACCATCCAGTGGCAGGAAGTTGAAGCTGAGGGTGCTGTTGATGTTGAAGCTGCACATGCTTTAATAGAAAAACACTTGTTGCAACAACTGAGACAAAAAGTTGATGGGTTTTGATGGGTTTGTGAGATGGGGAATCTGAGGTTGGTACAAGGGGTTTGGGAGTGGGTTTTGTTAGCTCTGAATGAGTAGCTGTTGGATATGGTGACTGTTGCGGACGGAGAAAGAGACTTCATGGTTGCCTAGTCTGGTGCCTGTCCTCTGCTGTCTATGCATTTAATCAGACTAATCCTTAAAATAGTTCATAGAGGTGTAAAACAACAGTATTGGACTATTGGGTAGGAATAGGATATGCCCCCAATAACTTTCTTATTTTGATACAGAAACTATGAAAAAATCTTTTTTATTTTTTATTTTATCAAATCAATAATTCATAAAAAAAAAAATACTTATGTCACTAGACCAAATGGTAATAGGTAATCATATATAATTAACTATTTGATCAAAAGGTACTAATTACATAAAACTTGAGAGTTAATTTTAAGATGACTCGTCTCCTCTCTCTCGTCTTTGCCCTAACCCTCATCTTTTGTTCGGATGGCAGCGGTGGGTATTGGGATGGTGGCGGCGGTGGGCTTTGTGATGACAGCCGCAGCTGGCTTCAGGCATCGGGGTGGTCGCGGCTAATCCCCTTTTCTCTTCCTCCTTCTCTCCTAGCGGCTGTGGAGGCGAGGATCGATCCCCTGTGGAATTGGAATTCTCGACCCGTTTACGCCGGTAGAGAGACGATTTGGATGTCTTTGCGGCTATGCTTTTGACTGGTTCGGCAAAGGGCTTGGTGGCGTCGGATCAGGCGTGGTGTCCAGGACTACGGGTTGGAGAGGTTCGGACGATTCTTGGGGTGCAGCAGTGGTGGCTGGCACCAAGGTCGTACCTCTTGTCGCTGACGAGGTGGAGCTAGGTGGCACGACCGCTATTGGTGGCCTTGGCGCTGAGATGCAGGGCGTAGGCTCGGGTTTGAAGCAACGGAGGTGGTCTGGAGGCCTTGTGAGCTTCTCTAGGGTTCCGGCGACGTCGGGAGGTGTTTGCTGTCATTTAATCCTTCGTGAGGCTGGTCAACATGAGGTACGGCCACTGACGTCAGTATGGCTGAAGTGGGTCATGGGCTTGTTGTTGCTTGGGCTCGTAGATTAGTTAAGTATTGGTCTTTTGGGCCTCGAGTTTTTATTTTTATTTTTTACCTGTTCATTGAGCCTAGAGAAGCCCCCTCTGTGTAGGGTTCTTCTTTGGGAACATGAATAAAATTAGGGAAGGGTTTTGGCTGCGTTCGGAGTCTTCCCTAATAGTGTCAAGGTTACCTGAATCATTGGAGCTTAATCCTATGGTTACATTATGTTCGAGTAGTCTAGGGCTTGCTTTAGATTATTCATTTATGGCTCTCTTCTGTCATTGCCCGGAGTCCGGGTGAGTTATATTTGTAATGTTTCCTATTTTACTATAATGGACTGACACCCCTCGCGTTCAAAAGAAAAAAAAAAAAAAACTATTTGATCAAATGTCATAATTCTTATAGAGGTGCGATATTCACACTTCTTTATTTCCGTAGTATCTTAAATTTTGTCATTTTTATAAAAAATACTTTGAAAGTGTGAATTTCATTCTAGAAGAGGAAATGAGCGTACGGGAAAGTGTTAATTTTACTCTCCTTGTATTTGTAAGTTAGAGGTCTTGTGTTCAACTCAAAAACAAACAAAGTAATTAATTATAGTGACAAAAAAAAAAAAAAAAAAAAAATCTTTAGGTGTACCTGATTTAATGAACCCAATTAAGTTAAGTAAATAACTAAATACAATACTAGATTGTACTCTAGAAAATAGGTTATTTGTTATGACTTATGAGTGTCATAACATCTCAAGTAGGCCTGACAATGTGCGGGTATCGTGCGGGTTTTTGATGGGCCGACACGGTAAGAACCCGTTAGCTTAATATGTAAATTAAAATAAGGTTCTTACCTTAACATGTAAATTAAAAGAAAATTACAAAAGGCTGTTCATCGTGAAATGACTATTTTGCCCTTCTTTTTCTTCCCTACCTAGGTATAAGAGAGTCGAGTCGAGTCTTGTTCTGCGTCCGCCGATCTTCTCTCTTCGATTTCTCTCTCAAATCTCTGTAAAATCTCATCTTTCTCCTCCGGCTCAGGCCAAATAGTATAAGCAAAATCCCCAACTCTTTGTGTCTTCGGGAACCCATCAAAATCAGCAGCAGTAAAAGGTTGGTAAGATTTCGGCTTGATAAAATCAGCACCGATGGCGATATGATAGTCATTCGTCAATTTTCGATTTATGTGTGAAGAAGACATTGACCATGCTGTTTTTGATTTATGTGTGAAGAAGACATTGATTTTATCTTTGATTTCGGCAAAATCTTTGTTCTTTGTAATTCCGAAGAAATCTCTCACTAAGGTTGGGTTTTGTTTGTTAATTATCAGGGAAGGATGGTTTTGACAGAAGAAGAAATCACGAGGCTGTATAGGGTTCGAAAGACATTGATGCAAATGCTGAAAGATCGGGACTATCTAATTGTTGATCATGATCTCAACATGACAATGTCGCAGTTTAAGAACAAATATGGAGAGAACATGAAAAGGGAGGACCTTACTATCAATAGAAGGAAGAGAGGTGACGAGTCTGATCAGGTATTATTTGATGCTGTTTTGCTGTTCTCGAACTAGTATTGTTTTCGGGTTCTAACTGATGGTTGTTGTGTACCAGATTTATGTGTTTTTCCCTGACGAACCAAAAGTTGGGGTCAAGACAATGAAGAGTTACATTCAACGCATGAATCAGGAGAATGTGATTAGAGCAATCTTAGTTGCTCAACAAAATCTGACTCCTTTTGCAAAGACCTCCATTAGTGAGATGGGTTCAAAGTACCACTTGGAGATTTTCCAGGTCAAGTTTAATTGTTTAATTTTTTTTGTTTAGAGTGAAGTTTTGTTCTTGAAATATTGTGGTTGTCGTGATAGTCTATTACCTTACATATTGGAAACCTAAGGTACCAGAAACTTAGTATCAGAAATATGAAAGCTATACGCAGATAGGTCTATGCTGAATAATTAGAATGTTAATTCCCAACCATTTATGCGTTGGAGACCTTAGTTTATCTCTATTCTAATGCAGTTTTTGATTCACGAGTAATGTGATCGAATGCGCTTAATAGTATTGTCATTCTGACACTTAAAAGTGACAATTTGGATGCATAGGGTTATCTGATAATGCTAGTTAATAGAGATGCCCAACTGACAAAAGCATCAAAGTTTAACTAGGCCTGTCTTGGGTTCCAAGCGAAGCCGAGGAAGATGTTCTTATTGCTATATAATGCAGCATATCTGTGTGGTGTTTGCACATTGGGAGAACAAAATAACAATCGGTTTAATACGATGGTCTCCTCTAAGAGAAAAAACTAAGGGTATTTTGAGGATTAGATTGCACTGTTTGATTTTTTTTTATTTTGTTGGAGGAACATCTTCAACAAATGCTGGCGCTATCACATTATTTTTGTTATGTATTAATCTTACCTTAATATGTATTGGCTATTCTGTGTGCTGTTCACAAAGTTAGAAGATTTTGTTTTCTGAGTTAAGTCTATTGGTTCAGGAGGCAGAATTGTTGGTGAATATTAAAGAGCATGTTCTAGTTCCTGAGCATCGGGTTCTTACAAATGAGGAAAAGAAGACTTTGCTGGAGAGGTACACTGTGAAAGAAACACAGGTCAGTCCTGAACAATACTATATTTGAATAATAACAAATGACTGACGTTAGATGCATATACACACTAACAATGTGTTACAAGTCTCTTTAGTAAATTCTTTTTATTGTTTCGGGGTGGGCATATTTTGTTGGTAGTGGTGCTTAATCTATCTTTGCACCCTCCAAACTTTTTACAAACTGTTGATCTTTTTCTAGATTGGAATGTTTAAAACACATCTTAGTTTATTTTTCTCGTGGTTACCAAACTGATTTGGATACCTAATTCATTTTCATATTTGGTGGATGGTGTTCAGCTTCCTCGTATTCAGCTGATTGATCCAATTGCAAGATATTACGGGCTTAAGCGTGGACAAGTTGTGAAGATAATCCGGCCAAGTGAGACTGCAGGACGATATGTCACCTACCGTTACGTTATCTAAGTACTTTTATTGTAAGCTGAAACCTGGATTGCATTAGTCTTACTTATAATTGTCGTAATGGAAGGTTAGGTCAGAAGTGAACATTGCAGTTGGGATTTTGGGCATATGTGATGATGTTTTCAACTCAGTCTGTGTATTCCTCCGTAGTGCCTGTAATGTGAGCTTGTGTAATGCCGAACTCCAATGATCTATAATGCTGTTGTTCTTGTAGTTGTTAAACCCCTCTTCAGACTGAGTTGTCCTGATTTGTTTTAACCATTTTTGTTTTGGTGGTGGTGGGAGATGAGCCATACCAATTGTTGAGGCAGTCTATGAAGTTTGTAGATGAATATGGTTTGTAGATATTCGATGCCCAAACAAAACCGAGAAACAAAATATATAACGTGTCAAATCTTTCTAATTTGCTTTTTTCTCATTCACTAGGCTGCAAAATGTTCCTTAAAATCTGTTCAAAATGCAGGTCATGAAAGATCTCCCTTTTATATGTACTAGCGATGAAGTGTGGACTTATCCATCAGGTCTAGTTTATTGTATCCTTTCCAGCCCTCTGGGCTGGCTTAAATGATCCCATATTACCAAACACAGGCAGTAAGTTTGAAGGACAAAAGGCTGGCTAAGATATTCCGATCGCTCTTATTATGGACTTCATGTTCCTCTTTTTTAGTCCAAGCACTCGGTAATGTACGTAGAAGTAGAACAACCCTGCAATGTAATATAGTTTATGGAAAAGAAAGTAGCCAATAACATCAATGCGTTGCATATTTTAACGCATTGTAGGGGAGGTGTTCACTGTTTAGATTTCTCATCTCTGGAAGGGTCGGTAGACCTGGAAATATATTTGTTGAGCAGGTCAAAATTCACTAAAGTCTTTGTTTCATATGAAAGACTTGACTAAATTAATGATGAAGCAGCTTTGATCCTTGATCATCCTCCTCTGTTTCAGTGTGTGGATTTTCTATATGATGAAGCATTTATCACCTTCTCAGTTTAACAAGTTGTTAGTCTTGCTTTGGTTCATTTTAAAGCACGTAATGATCAGCTATGGCAAGGTAAACGATGTCTCCCTCGAGAACTTTTACTCGGTGGACAAGTTTGGTTAGATAATCACTTGATGAGAGCCAAAACTCATGTTCCCAAACTGTGCCACATCACTCGCATGCGCTCTACTTGGAAGAAGCCTCCACCTGGCTGGTTAAGTGTTTGCTTATATGGAGCTTTTGATCCTCACACAAGGTCAGGTGGTGTAGGGGTAGTTGTTAGAGATTGGCATGGTAATTTTCATTCGGGGACAGCCTGTAGTATTGCTTATGTTTCATCTCCAGCGCACATCGAAGCCATTGCTGGGCTTATAGCTTGTCGCCTTGTCCTTGATCATGGTCTCTCCCCTGTCAAGTTCGTGACAGATTCACTTCAGCTGGTGCAGTGTTTGTTAATTTATGAAAAATTAGGCTGATAATGACTCCATTTTATTGATATTTAGAAAGGATATCATAAGATAAGATAAGACATGTGACAGATAAAATCTAATCCGTAATTTAGATAGCCACTTAGAGTTTGACACGTGGTGACAAAATAACATTCAAATTCGGGATAAGAAATTATATCTATATAACTCGACCGTGGCCAGAATATTTTCTTCATTATTTCATTGTTTGTCATATATGCCGACACAACACGACAAAGAAAATATAATCTCTAATTTATGTCGTCTTGACCTAGCGCTCTGCTAGGGTTTCGGAATCCTCTTCCCAAGGGCGGCGGTTTCTCGTATGCTCGTTGTTGCTCGTCAATGGCGGTTATGGCAGACTTGGGTCTGCTTATTCTCTTCTTCATTGCGCTGGGTGGCGCTGAGACGGTGTTGATTTCATGGGGTGGGGGCGCTGTTGTTTCCGCGTCCAAACTAGTTGGTGAAGTGAAAGATGCGGCCTCTTTTGCAGGGATGGCATCTAGGTGGCGGATGAGCGGTGATCCGATCTTGGGTTGGGATGTCGGTGACCTTGCTGTGGTGGATGACGATGATCTGCTGGTTTGCTTGACCTCGGGGTCTGCCATCTCTAATGGAGATCTGAGGCTGCCGGAGATGAGACCGACTCTGTTTCCCTCGGGCTCGGACTCTCTGTTGGTGGGGCGGATGACTTCTTTCTACTCATCAGAAGCAGCTGCTTTTGCTGGTGGTAACCCGGTGGCCGGGATGTTGGCTGCGAGCTCTGACATCGGTGTATGCGCAGATTGTGACGAAGCTCGATGGCAGAAAGGGTATGAGATCGGGTCTTTGGCGTTATGCTCGTCGTCTGAATTGGTTCGCCTGGAATCGGGCCCCACCAGTGAAGGTGGCAGAACGGGCGCCGTCCTCCGGCGGGTGGTGATCGGTAGTGGGGGCAGGGCTGTCTTCTCACTTCGAGTTTGCCCTAGGTGGGTTGACTGGGCTTGGCATTGGAATTGGGCTGAGAGAGCTTTGCTTTGGGCTTGGACAGCTGTACTGTTTCCCATTTTCATTTTCAGTTTGGGCCTTCATCTTTTTGTTCTGAAAGATGATTGGCCTGATTATTTCTTGCTTTGAGTGGGAAAGATCGCAAAGAAAAGAGAGACCCTGTTGAGCCTCGTTTTTCGGGGTGTTATTTTTAATTCCTCAGGGCTTTTCTTTTCTTTGTTTGGGCTTAATACTAGAAGGTGGGTGTGCTAGGAGATTACTAGTTTTGTTTGCTCTGTTTAGGGGTGGCTTTGTAGTAGTTTCTACGGAACGGTTCTTTCTGTCGCCCCCATAGGGGGGGATCGTTTTTGTACTGCTTGCTGAGCTGCATAATGGATGACCTTTACCCGCAAAAAAAAAAAAAAAAAAATATAATCTGAAATAAAATTTTTATTAACTACTATTAAATGATAAATATAATTATTAAATATTATAATAAAAATAAAAGTTGAATTTTTTTACTTCATTTAATTGAAGTAACTTATTATTAACATAATATTCATAAACATTATACTCATATTATTTTTCCATTCAAGAATAGTGAAAATAATACCCTCATATAACACTTCATTGTTGTAGATGAGAATGGGTGCTATATAAATAGTGTTACAAAGAGGTGCCAAAATGAGTTTTGCACCCCCAATAGCACTTCATTGTTGGAGTTGCGCTTAGGTCTTATGAGTCCAATTCCGTCCAATCCCCAGTAATAAACGTACCCGGAGACTTTACAAATTTTCACTCAATCAGAAATTCATTTGCTCAATGATGTTCAATAAAAGAGACTTGCTTTCGCTGCTCTAAGATATTGTAGTCAGTTATAAGTGGCAGAGAATTGCATTCAAATTCATGTCAGGAAAGTCGAGGGTGAGGTTCATATTTCAGCGAGAATGGACAGAGCCACCCAATCTGCTATGTATCAGGGCAGTATTTGGCAAGTTCATATGATGAGGTTCTAAATGTCGGACAATAGCAGGATTGTAATTTGTAAGTGCACTGGGCTCTGGAACTTGGAAGATTTGAGGTTATGGAGGAAAACGTACTCTTCTCTTGGTGAAGCATTTTATATATATACTAATATAAATCAAATGTTACTCAAGGTATCCAAAATAACTACACACATCATTTACAGGATGAGAGAAAGATCAGATTATATATCAGTCAGAAGCGGTGCTTCAGCGTCGTCTGTAGAGCATGATTCAGGTTTAAGCTTGCAGGCATAACAAAGGGATATCACCTGAGCACATATATATTAACATGTTTGTTAGTCAAGGAAGGCAGAGATTGGAAGAGGAAAAACAAAAAACAATCGTGAAGAGATAATATAAGTGCTTAATTACCATGCATATGGATGCACATATTATGCTAAAACCTTTGCAGTCGAAAGGGGCACTGCTAGATAGAAACCATGCTATTTTATACAAGAAACAATTCATCCCATCAGTACTACAGTTAAAAAAGTCATCATCTATATATCAGTACTACAATTAACAACCACTAACATGTCAATGGACTCATGGCAACTGGAGATAGCAGGCTTGATATGGACTGCACACCAGCAATAAATCCTTGCACCTTTCCCTTCAATTAATAGAGAGTATAGAAGGTGACGAAGTCATTGTGTTAAGAATGAAAAACCAAGTATGATATATAAGATTGCTTAAAAAATGAAAAACCAAAATCATTAGTCCACCAGATAGTTCAGTTTGCTAACCTGATCAGATAAGTTTGATGCTTTTGAAATAATTGCAAAAGTCTGCAATATCAGGAATTCAATCAATGAAAAAGTGAAAATACGGCCACTACACTATATATCCAGAAGGATTACTAAAGCGTTGACTCGTTTTTCTCTAGCCATGATTAATAATCTCTTGTGGAATATAATAGAATTCCTTTATGGTTACTATTGAGGATATCAAACATGTACTTACGGAAGGTTTCACAAGGACGTAGATGACTCCAAATGAAGCACTTAAGTATGGTACCTGCATTATTCAAGAATAATGTATTCCCATTACAATGGATAACTTGAAGAGTTGAGGGACTGAGGAATAGTAATTTTGCTTTTGCCAACTGAAATAAGAACATATATCAATTTCTTTCCGTTTTTGTTGATTCAACAAAAACAAAAACTGAAAATATTGGAGGTAAATCTTTGGCATTTATCCCTAGAAGTTAGTTTTCAGCTTATGCATACCCAAGAAGCCCAAGCCAAGCCATAGAGCACTGCCTGTACATTAAAAAGCAACATTAGATTTTCTCTTTTTGTTGCCTCTCTTTTCCTTCTATAGGGAACAACTAAAGAAAATGACTTACATAAGCTATTGACGCACACAAGGATATGCATAGTATCACTTTCTCTCCAACTAATGGATTGATTAATGGAAGCACCAACATCTAGAAGAAAGCCATAGAAACAAACAGTTTATGCAGAAGAATAACAAAGGATTCCTTAATCCTCCAAACAGAAAAAGAAGTTAAACGCTTGCACATACTGCAATGGAAGTATGATAGCCATTCCTGAAAGAGTGGTAGAAGATAATAAAAACTGACATTACAGCCCAGTACTACTTCTGTTTCTAAGCATGGTTGTCTGGTTTGGAAAAGAAGTTTAATGAGGAAGGTGGAATACTGAAAATGCTCTTAATTACGGATTCAGAGATGGCAGATAAGAGCAGAGCACTTATAAGAAATTTCAGGAATATATTATTCACAGGAGTCAAAGAAGAAGCTGAATACATGTACATAATCAAGTGAGAGTCAATATGACATATCTTGCCCTTACTTATAGTATAAACTAAGAGTAAGAATTGTACTCTGCATTTCAGCAATGTCAAAATACTACTTTGGGAGTAAATGAGAGGAATTTGGAAACACTTTCAAAAAGAATATACCTGAGAGACAATTGAGCCTATTCCCACCATCATCAGGATCTCTGAGAATTGATTTTTGTCAAAACCAAAAGCTGCCTTCAGATAGTACTGTGCAACAATGCAAGTAATTATACTGTTATACATTTGTCTTCAAGTCTTTGGATGAAACAGAAAGCAAGATATATGATAAAGTGTTCGGGGCTTCACACCAAAACCAATTGGCAATAGTTGGAGAGGCCAAAGTCTCTTGTGAACACATTTGCAAGGTCACAATTTTTCAATGTGGGTTACTTCAGATTCTCACAATACATTTCACTGTCACAATACATTTCTCCGAACATTCTAACTAATCACACAAAGGGCATTGGTATTGTAACATGCATAAATAGCTTAAAGTCAATGCACTTTATGCATTGATATTGTAACATGCTAGGATAATTCCACCCCTTCATCATAACTTTAATACCGCTCTTCTACAGAATCAGTATAGCCTAAAAATCTCAAATTCATTAAAGTCGAAGTTATATCTTAGGTGGCCTATAGATCTCCATATATAACAAATAAGCCCCTCCACAAATATTGTTTCATTCAAGTCAAAGAAGCAAATTTGAATAGCATCCTCTCTCAAAAAAAAAATGGTGGTTAACAAAAGTTGTCAGGAAAGAATACCAATAATACAGTGCTGATGCCAGACATTCCCATCTCATAGAAGAAGGAAACCAAAGAAATGCTCCTCAATGTTGAACTGTAAAGTACAATAGCAGCTGTTTAGCAAACTATATAACTTTTTGATGCATAAATTTGCATGAAAGAATTAATCAGATTCTCTATCTCATTTAAATAAGTAGAGTCTTCTATGAAGACATAAAAAGACAGTCACTAGAAGCCAGTACCTGCTCATAACTATTGTTGCAGCATCTCTCATTGAAACATAACGTTTATGAATAATCGCAACTCTCTTGGTCAGGCAAGACAAGTCTTGGTCCATTTGAGGGGCCAATTTATTAGTTGTCTCAACCAAAAATATTTGCATATAAACTGGACAAAAGATCAGTAGTGCTATTGAAACCTGAAAACAACAAACCTCATTAATAAGATGAAATGAAATTTTGATGGACTTGAACTTTAAAGTTTCTAGTTATTTCACGAACTTACAGAGAAAATGTACTTCTCAGGAAGAAAACGGGCCAGAACATTTCCCAACACATGCGATGCAGAGAAGAGACCTGTGATCCAACTAAATGCTGCAGCCCTATTATTTTCGCTGACAACATCTGCCTGAAAGAGGATAAAAGTGTCAGCACCACACATTTCCAGTTCATGGCTTTCAATCAGTGGAAATAAAACGTACCACATAAGCAACAGCGATGCAGAATATACTCCCTTGACTCAGAATATATGAAATTGTACGAAGCACATAATAAGCATACACAAATCCCTTGGACTGATTCCAGGCAAGTAATGCTGCAACCAGACCACACCAAGTTATGACGGTCAAAAATGCACAGAATCACTATGTGATTAATAAATAACATGGGGAATAAAAAAGATCGATTTAATTTACAAGCATATACGACCTCATTTCTTAATGTCCTAGTTATAAGCAATTACAGTGAGGTGTTTATAAGTACTTCTCTTAAGTTTTTCTTTTAAGGCTACCCAGAAGTGCTAGATAATATACTACTCAAATATTCTGTTTCATTTCAAAGGAATAAATGTTCGAAATATATATCTGCATGAAACCTACCAAAAGGGAATATGGTTGTTGACACAGTAAGAAGGAGCACTGGTTTACGGCCATTCTCATCTGCGAGTTGACCAAGAATTGGTAACACCACCATCTTGAAAAGTCCAACAATCTACAAACACAGATTCATCCAAATACCTATTTTTAGATTGTTAAATCACAGAAAGTATATAATCATATCTCAGTTTATCATCATTGACATCATAATCCCCAGTTTATGTGTCCATTAGAATCATTAAAAGGAACACCATTCCAACACAATAATGTTTTAAATCATCCCACTACCTACATTCTTCCTTGAACAGAAATATTTATTGAATTAGTCCCATTCTTGAGTATCTAGGAATTTTAACGATTCCAAAAAAGGCTCGAATCCAAGTTAATAAATAACACATACAAGCAAATATACAGGCAACGCCAAGTGGAGCTATCAATCAGAAAGCTCCATTTAAAAGATGTACACTCAACTTTCAGGTAAACATTTAAGGACACATAGGATCAAACAGAGTTGTCCGGCATCAACCTTCCATGTTCAAACAACACCAAGCAGAATGAACATGAAAAGATCAAGCTTATATCATCTAAAATCGTAATGTTGCTGGTAACAATAAAATTAAAAAGAAAAAGTAGTTATCTAAAAGAGCAGAGGGACTGAAACATATGGTGACAGGTGAGCGAGAGAGAGAGAGAGAGAGAGCATGGTACGTGTTACCGTTTGTTGAATACCAGTGATATAGATAGGTTGAGAACAGGTGGAGTGGGCGGGACAAAGAGCAGTAGTAGTAACATCAACAAGGACAGAAACGGTCATTTCTTCAGCGACCCAATGGAGACACAGAGGCAAGAGCAAGTGAAACAATGGCCTCATCTCTTTGAAACCACCATAACTAGTCTTCCAAGCCATGTATGTGATGATATCTACGTACTTGGTAATTCAGACAACAACCACGTTGTCCTTATCCCAATCAATGAATAACTGGGCTTCCTTCTAGAACCAGATACTTATAGCGTGAGAAATGACTTGGGTTAACAACAACAACAACAAGAAGGAAAGGTGGTTGGTTGACTGATTGGTGACGATGATGATATATGCTAAAAGCGGGAATGGAGTTAGTTGCGGGCATGGCATGAGACTTCACATGTTAGCGTGTGGGATGGACTTGCTTGCTCGTGTTTTGTGGATTCTGCGGCGGTGCCCTGTCAATAAAATTATGCTGACTGGGTTGGGATGGGGCCGCCAGAAAATTAACCTCCCTACTCTTTCATCGGAAAAAAAAAAAAAATTATTAAAGCTTGTTTCGATATGGTAATTTGGATTTTGAAGACCCAAATACAAAGTAGCATGTTTGACACATATTTTATCGTCAAAATTCAGATTTGATGAAATCAAATCACTGATTTCATTAAACACAATACGCAGATTCTAAATAACTAGGGCACCCAAGTTATTTCAAATCTCATGCTCTTCGTCTTTCATAAGAGCTCGCTTTCTCCCCACACGTCTTCTCTAGGAATCGCAAAGTTTGGGCTCCATTTGGTATGAGATTTGGTGAAGGTGGTCTCTCTTTCTTCTCTTAAATTGTACGGTTATAGTTAGTATTATGTTTTCTCTATGCTTTGAGATAAAGAATCTATAAATAATTCCCGACCATGGAAATATTGCAAAGACTTGCTATTACAGAAATAGGTCTTGATACCCATCACCACCACCATCCCTAATCAGTGATGTATACATATTGAGGGTGGCCTGCATGCCCATACCCGTTACTTATCTAGACGGCCATTGAAAACAAATGTCTTTATAAAAAAAATAAATAAATTTAATTAATTGATAATGATGAGATTTCAGCTTAGATTTCCCCATTCAAAATTTTTTGAAAACAAATGTTTCGTAATTACACAGTCATCTGACATAGTAAATGGGAATCTTTCTTTTTTTTCTTTTTTCAAATTTACTAAAACGGTCAGCATCCAGTAATTGTACCTCTACTACACTACTTAATTCTAAGGTCATAATTTCATGTGCAGACAAGGAGTTTCTGGGGATTTACACCATTGTGGGGCGCAAGAATCATTCCGATCTGATTTAAACTAGAGCACCATAAGTGAACTTTTCCGTCAGTGCCTAAGTTTAGGTACAAATATCTTCACCACAATAGACACTAGTCACATAACCTACTTTTGCAGCCATGTGGGTTCTCATGATAATGTAGCATGAGAATTGACATGGAACCAGTGACACTTACAAGGCATCTGAAATGGTGACCAATGCACTCATGTCTAAATTGCAGGAAAGATTTTTGAACTGCTCCAACTCATAAAAATAAAAACCATAAATGGTTATCAAAATAAAGAACTACAGACCAAACTGTTGTATGATACATAATTTAGTTTGCCTCTTTTATTATTCTGTAGACATGTATCTAGTAAAGCATTCAAAGTATCAGATCTTTGTCAGAACAACCTGGATGCAGACCAAAGTTCTCAAAAGCATACATACAGCTTGCAAGTGTCTTCCTAAGCACTGTGGCTCTTCGTTCTGCTGTATGCACCAAATAAGCAAATCAATGTTGCTTACTCTCTAAGGTGGTTGGCAGCCTGCATAATATAACCGAAATCTGTAACTAACAAATATATGCAGGAGATAATCCAAAGACTCGAGTCAAAAACTTGCTAGTCATTTGTCAGACCAATACAAACACATCAACTTTCACCAACCATGCATATTGAGCAGGTGAGATTCTCGTAAAAACAGTCGGGTCATCAGAAATACATGCAGACATATATAGCTAGGTTCACTTGGGAACATTGATGTGTCAACATATAACTTCCTGTAGTGGTAGACCAGCTCAATCCAGTGGTATAGGCAATTCAATAGAGGGAAGCAGCAAACCTAGAAATGTACGAAGTTGATACCACAGCATAGTCTACCGCTACCAGGTGTTAATGTACTAATACAAAATGTACTGCAGCCTATCCCTAGGCCCATTCAGAAACAGACCTACAGACTAGTGGACCAAGTCCATTTTTGCCAAGTCTGCAAGTCCCTTCTAGAATGAACTAAGCTAGTGCAATGCACTGTCTGTATCTTGATGAGGTTTCCAAGAAGCATACCTTCATCCAAGCAGAGCACAAACTTTTGAAGCTCTGTTAAAACTCTTCGGAACCATTGTCGTCATCGTTGTTGTCATAGGGCTATAGATTGCCAAACCGAGGGAGCTTCCTCACCATTCTATCATAAATGGAAGAAGCTTCCGTTGAAACCAAGGATTGGGGGGAATGGATGTTGTGATTGTTGTTGGTGTCCTTTGAATTGATCCATCTCAACCCACCTTGGTTCTCATGCCTGCACTCCTGCCAACAAAAACATGTCTTGGCTGCCACAGGCAGCCAATTCTACATCAAGCTCAACTTCATGCAGGCAGGGTGCAGGCATGGCCCATGCCCCTCACCGGGGCCGGGCTAACCCAAAACTTGCATCAGGCTGCTGTTGATGAGACTGTAGGAAAACAAGCATTAGACATGAGTACTACTTAAGAAGGCAGATATAATTCAAGCATATTTTCTCCAACATACTTTTATTTTTATCAAGATAAACTCTACTGCATACAAATTTACTATTTGTGATTCTACCTTGTACGATCAACTTTTCAGATTAAAGAAAAATTAAAATAGCCATGAAACAAATCCACAAATCACATTTAGGCCACTCATTTAATGGAGGTAGTTAGACTCATCTTTTCAAGACAACATAATGGCAACTTCTTATAGAGGGTAAACAGATGATTGAAATGACAAAATGCCGAAGTAAGAAAATGCAGAAAATCACAGTAAACTCCAAACATTAAGGTAGAAGAATACCCACTACATGTTTTATTACACATGCCAGACCTATATAATGAAGGATCAGCACATAATTATACAATCTGATGTGGCAGGCAAGTTCAAACTACACTAAATAAGTTCATCTAATTACTAGCATCAACTAATAAAGAGTTTCCCCCTTATTAAGTAGTAAGTAAATGCGATCACAAATGCATCAATAGGTTATTTGTCTTTGATTTTCTTTTGTCATAATGGCCAATGTATAATTCATCAGCTTTATTCTTTCAGAATTCCCAAGTGAATTATTTTGAGGCATTTCAATGATTCATACATCGACCACTCTATAAAGTTTACAATGTATGCTTTTAACAAACGAAATAGTGAAAAAAGTTCTTGAGATGTTAAGCTTGTGTGTCAGACATGGTTTAACTTAGAGAGATGCCAAGACACCTCTGGAGTGGTGTGATGCCAAAGGCCAGAGGGAAGCTGAAATTTTTCAATTGTACTACACCACAATCGTAAAGCAGTACACAAATTCTCACAAAGACCCATATGTACATTAGCTAGTTCACATGTGAACTCTGTGCATGTAAAAAGGGGAAGAAGAGACATTAAATTAAAAACTTTGTAGTTAAAAAAAAAAATATATATATATATATATATATATATATATATATATATATAATAATAATAATAATAATAATAATAAAACTTAATGTAGCTATGGCACTATGGAGAGTCAGAAATCAGTAAAATTAATCAACACATGCCTGCTGCTGATGTTGTGTAGTGTGCATTGCATAAAACTAAGTTCATCAGAGTGGTCAGGTGGAGAGTTAATGAATGCAGGATGTAACAATTAAGTCAACTACCTTACATAAAGTTTTGCACTATACATCCAAGTCATTACTATTATAATCAAGGGTATCTCCCAGGGAAATGTGTCATAGAGGGCCTTCTGTCCACTTCCCCCAAACAGGAATGCTCGCATAAACTAGCAATTTGAAACTTAAAAGCGCTTCAACAAAAACTAGCAAGGCTACTTTACTGACAGTAGAGAAGAGCTGCAGAATTGCCATACCTGTGAAAAAGGTTGGTGAACATGTTCATGAGGATGGATAAAGGGCATTCCAGGCTGCTGACAAGGATACTGGGAAGAATGCAGGTATATGCCAGACGTGGACCGTACACCAACATGATTAGGATTAAACGGTGTCATTATGGTCTCTGGATGACCATACCCAATACCAGCAGGGGATGGTGCAACCCATGGCCCGGGTAAGTGTTGTGGAAGTGGGCGAGGTTGATGTTCAGTAGAAATCTGAGGCCCGTGGGTAGAACCAAGTTGAGGGAATTCAGTATTATAATTCAATGCAGGAGTATACATGGGCTGGATGGTGTATGGTCCACCACTGAATCCGAACCCAGGATCAAATCTTTGCATGTACCTGATGAAATTTTTTACTGTAAAACCTCTTGGCTAACTACAGAAATGCTGCAGACATTATATCTACCTCAAAGTTAAAAAAAAAAAAAAAAAAAGAGCATTCCTACAATGACTAGGACATGAAGCAAAAACTAACACAAACATTGAATACCGTACCTGTCATAACTTCTGTCATAATCCGGATCCTTCCTGTCAATCTCACGGTCCCTAAATATGGCTACCCTATTATTTGGTTTGTACCTCCCCACTGGCTCCTTCTCTGTCCTACTTCTAGAAGATGCTCTACTGCTACTTGTTGAATAATCAATTAAACCTCTACTAGAATGTAAATCAGAAACATCTGATTTATCTTCCACTTTTGACATCACCAAGGGAACATGTTGTGAAGTATCCTGCAGTCTTGGTTCACTTTCTGGTTTCCCACTTGTACTGCCACTAATATTATTAGCAGCATTAAATATTCGCGCACGGGCCCTGTTATACTCCTCTTTCCTCTCTTCCACACTTTTAGAACTGTTCCCCTTTGATGAATTTGAGTCTGCACTGTTGGCCATCTGTGACCGTTTCTGGGGCCTCTGTTTTATTGCAACTTTAGTGACACCACTTTCTTCTGACGGCAAACTAACAGGGATGTCTGCAAGCCGAATCAAAGGAAGTCGACACTCGGGAGTTTTGCGAACAATAATTCTGGAACCAGAGCCATCAGGCAAGTTATTATCTAACAAAACCATTGACTGAAGTGCATAATGCTGAGCAACACGGTGTGCAGCCAAGCGTAAATAAGAAGTGGGCAACTGCTGAAACTCCAGTTGCTGCTGAATAGGATCACGGATAAACTTCTCAACATCTTGCTCCATTCGTAAAACTGCACAGACAAATGCAAATATTTATTGTAAAGACAAATTACTGCACGCAACCAAAAATATTATACAGCACTTGTGATAAAATGGACACGTCAAAAAGTATAGCGCCAGTATACAACAAGTCATGTAGTCTATCATAAAATAAATAGGAAAAACACAATCCTAACTCACATCTCATCCACACAAGCATTAGCATAATTGGCACAATATTCAAATCAAAAGGAAACTAGCAAAGGCAAAAAGAGAAAAGTGTGTGCGTGTGAGAGAGAAAGTGAGTGTGTGTGTGAGAGAGAGAGAGAGAGAGTGTGAGACAGAGACAAAGAGAGTTGGTTTTTATCCAGCTTGCCCTCACTATGTGGGAAAGAGATTCCACTTCAATTGACACAACAAACCGTCATCTACCTTGCTTCAACCCTGATCACAAACTCACTTTCAACTTTTATCCCACATAGAATTCAAAATGAAATATCAAACTGCATAAGGTTCTATGTCAGCAAACACCATTCAAGCCTACCCTTCAAAATTGAGAAAGAAAGCCTCAACAGTCTTGATGCGTGCATTATAGCATAAAAATTGAGAACCATTCCAAGAACCTTATGGCATTTCATCTTATTCCTTTTCAGCATGAAGTAAGCAAGCCCCAAACTATTTCCTCTGTTGCTTATTTCTTTTGCACATGTATTGTTCCTAAAATACTCCACAATGAACATGCTTCTCAATAGATAACCTAAAAAGCAAGCAATACGACACCGGAAACAAGTTGAATCCTACCCATATAAGATCCCAAAACAAACAAACACACTAGAACAACTTAACCAAAACGATAAGCTGAAGGGTCAATTATGGTGGTGTAGGCAAGTACAGGTAAAACACAGATGCATATGTGTAACTACGAAAGCAGGTAAGAATTGAGGTGCAAGGTAAAAGCATACTTGATAGGCGCTCCCGAGGGTTTTGCAAAGCCTCGCGAAGGAACTGGTCGACCTGATTGAGGGCATCCTCAGAGAGCTTATCGCCACCAGCTCCATCAGAAACGGAGGAAACCAAAGACGACGCGTCGTTGAGGTCTTGCTGGGGCTTGGGGTCCTTGTTGGAGGAGAGCATCAGGCGGCTCATAGCCTCGTCCACACCGGCGACCTCCCATGACTCCGGGGCTCCGAGATCGTCCGCCACAGAGCCCTCCATGGCCGATCAATCGCTCTCTCTCTCTCTCTCTCTCTCTCTCTCTCTCTCTCTCTCGCTCTTTCTAGATACGAATTCGAAATCCGAAAAAGGCAATAATCGAGGCTAGGGTTTGAGGAAGGGATTCATCAGAGGACGTATGTGTCTCCCGAGGATGAAACCCCAACGAGAATTTGGGGTTACGATTTCATGTGAATTTGGGGGTTATTTTAGGGTTTCGGAATGAAGAGAATTCCAGGCGAATAGAGAGAGAGAGGCGGAGAGATAGGGTTTGACGATGGATGGTGTGCTTTTGGTTTTTGGGGGTGGGTGAGATTTTCTTTTTCACAAGCCACGTGGCTTTAAATACCTTTCTTTTTTTCTTTTTTTTCAGAGCTTTCTTCTCCCATTTTCCCACCGCCAAAAAAAAAAAAAATGTTTGGAAAATATTTGGTTGTGTGCGAAGAGCACAACATTGATTCCGTCTCTTTTAATAAATGTCAAATATTCGAACCAAATCAAAGAATATAAACGTACATGTATCATGATATTACTAGCTGTTTGGTCAACTCTAGACTTCACCCAGGGAGGGCAACCAGCAGCCCCAGCTGACCTTGGGCCAATTCTGTCACTTGGTTACTAGATTAACACATATCCTTCTGTTTGAACCTAAATTTGGCAAGACTCACTTGGCAGACTAGTGGATCGGGGCCACATGACATAATGGATGATAGCGGCTATTTAGTCGCCAAGGTTGAATTGTCGCGCCATAACAAATGGAGAAAGCTTATGCCCATGAGTTTTGCAGTAGTAAAGTAATCTTTACACTGCAGCCAATCAAGGGGGCTACAAAAGCAAGTCACATCATGATTTGTAACCGAGAGGTCATGAAATTGTCAACAACGCAGCCGTTCTAGCAACCAGAGTAAGCCGTACGAAGGTCACCTCGACCCGAGTTTTGGTTAAGTTCTATGTAGACCAATTATTGAAGATTTATAAAAGCAGTTTTTTTTTTTTTTTTTTTTTTGAAAAGGAAAGGAAAATTACAACGAAAAGCCTCTAGGGCAACCAAAACTAAATTGATCCCAAGTCAAGGCCAGAACAGCAGCAGCAGGGAGGTTATTGATCCAAATCTTGGGAGAGGAAATATTGTACGTACCCAACAACAGTGATAGCATCAGCAAGGAAGTTTGCTTCCCGGAACACATGGGTGTTGGTGACGAAAAATTCCGTAGAGGAGTTTGACTCACCAATGAATGCGGACTGCAGCGAGAGCTGACCGGAAACGATCGAGAAGCTTCATTGGAGCGTTGACTCGAAGTTTGACCGCCGCTCGAGGAAGAGGGGGGGTACCTACAGAAAACCCTCCGATGCCTAAGTCAGTACGTTTCTTAGCCGAGTGGAGTAAAACAAGTCGGAATAAGATGGTTTACCTTGACGTCGAGCCACCTTTATATAGGCGATGACTTACTTGGAGGACAAGCTGCCATTATTTCTGCTTTTATGGCTGCATTTATTTATGTACTTATGATGACAATTATTGCTGCACTAATAACGGTTAATTATTGCGTACTTATGACGGTTATTCATTGCGCATTTACGACTGTCATTCATTGCGCACTTATAATCATAATCATTGCGTGTTTATTACCGTAATAATCGCCGCATTCATGACTGAAATTCAACGTCATATTAACTACGGAATTAATCGCCTTAATTGCGGGCCCAACAAAAGTTGACCACTCCCACAATGCCCCCAAATTTTCTCTTTGGACACTTGTCCTAAGAGGAAATTTCCATTCTCTGGCTATTTCAAATCTTGCCTCAAATATTTCCTCGAGCCCTGGCCACTCCTATTATTTCCTCAGGCCCTGGCCGCCCTAATTCTTTCCTCGGGCCCTGGCCATCCTAGCCACCATGGCCGCCCTGAATTTTTCCTCGGGTCCTGGCTGCCTCAATTCTTTCCTCAAGCCCTAGCCGCCTCGATTCTTTCCTCGAAGTGAAGATTCATTTTCAGCATGAGACATGGAATTGCCCCCATTTCCCTTTGAATCTAATAAACAATGTTTTTTTGTTTTTGGTCACCGACCTTGGTTATTTACTTTGGCCACCAGGCTTACACATACATTTTGATAACACCAACCACAAATATACTTTGAATGCAAAAGGAAGCGAAAATCAGAAAAATGATTACTAAAGGAAAGAACGCTGGACAACGTTACTCGGACTCTTTGTCTCTTTGGGGCTTGTATTCCATCACTCCCAATCCTTAGTGACGGAAATGAAATTTCTTGAGGTGCAACTCCCACCATCACCGTAGAGGAGTTTGACTCACCAATGAATGCGGACTAGAGCAAGAGCTGACCGGGAACGATCGAGAAGTTTCCTTGGAACGTTGACTCGAAGTTTGACCGCCGCTCAAGGAAAAGGGGGGTACCTGCAGAAAACCCTCTGATGCCTAAGTCAGTACGTTTTTTAGCCGAGTGGAGTAAAACAAGTCGTAATAAGATGGTTTACCTTGACGTCGAGCCGCCATTATATAGGCGATGACTTACTTGGAGGACAAGCCGCCATTATTTATGTTTTTATGGCTGCATTTATTTATGCACTTATGATGACAATTATTGCTGCACTAATAACGGTTAATTATTGCATACTTACGACGGTCATTCATTGCGCACTTATAATCGTAATCATTGCGTGTTTATTACCGTAATAATCGCCGCATTTATGACTGAAATTCAACGCCATATTAACTACGGAGTTAATCGCCTTAATGCGGGCCCAGCAAAAGTTGACCACTCCCACAATGGGAAAAGAAAATACTTTCAAAGGACTTTGCAAGGGAAATGATGTCCCGGACCAAAGACTTAACAAACCACGGACAATGGGATCGGCGCAGGAAGCAGTTAATGATTAGAGCAGAATCCCCTTCAACAAGAATTCTAGTATGGTTGAATCTCAAAGCAGCAAACAAACCATCCTTGAGAGCAGTATATTCAGCCACAACAATGGAAGCATAGCCAATATTCCGATAATCGGCAACAAATGGGTTACCAAAGTGGTTTCTGATTTTCTCCAAAAAAAAAAAAAAAGGTTTTTGATAGCAAAACTAGAAGAAGCAAGATCAGAAGCGGACATCAAGCCATCAAAGTTGAGTTTGAAGAGGCCCTGAGGAGGAGGATATATGCCACTTGATAGCTCTCTCTAGGAGGAGCGACAACTTGAACATTGTGATCTCTATAAGCAGCACCAAAGGTAGCGACAGCATGCACAACAGAGACAGGAGAAAAGTCGGCAGACCTGAAGACAACATTGTTTCTAGTTTTTTAGATTTGCCAACACAGAATCAAGCAGTCTTCAATAGTAATAGAGCTAGTAGTATGAAACAAATCCAACAGCCAATCCTCCAAATTGGGAAAAGAGGAAGGCTTAGAGGCCACATTAGCAAGATTCTAAATAGGGGCTAATCTAGGATGAGAGTGGAAAATATGATTAGAATCATCCACGTCAGAAGGCTCGAGTCTTTAGTCTATCTCTAATCAGAAGCCAAGAAAAAATCTTAACTTTAGGGGGGATGTTAAGTTTCAAAATTTTATTCAGTAAAGTAGTCTTACTGAATCCAAGTAGCCGATTTAATGAAAAATTTTCCATTTGGGGCAGGACCCCAAACAAATCTATCATCAACCTGACAGCAACGAATGTTAATAAGAAAAATTGTTCTAATTGAAGAAGAATCCAGAACTTGGGACAGTTTATCATTATTCCAAGAACCATTGTCAATATAATCTGACACTGAATCATCTATATTAATGGAATTTCTAGCATTGACATCAAGCAGATTAATAAGAGGAAAGTCATAAACCCAATTAAAGGTCCAGAACTTAATATCCTTGCCATTGCCAATAATCCACCTCATGCCTTTGAGAATAATATTTCTTGAATCCAGAATCCTTTTCCAGGCTTCAGGCCTAGTTTGGGATTGATTCCTGAGCGACTTTTGAGCCAAGTAGTGCTTCTCCCAACCTGGGTTTTTGAGAAGCTACAAATCGTAGCTTTTGGAATTTGCTTATGCGAAACCAATTTGAAAAACATGGAGCAACTTTAATGAATTATGTCAAACTACCTATTCTGTCCTCATCCTTTCTAAAAATTACATTGAACAAGCTAATCCTTATCTTTCAACTTCATCAGGGCGAACCGAACACATCGCGTTCTCCTCCTCCTCTATTTGCCGTCAAACACACATGGCATCATTCATCGTAATCGAAACAAATGGCGAGGGAAGGCCTCTACTTCTCCTCCTTCTCAGAAACAAGTGAAAGGATCTCTATTTCTGATAGTCTTCTCCTCTTTCTCTCTATGGGATCATTGAATGATTCAAGCATCAAACATCTTCAGCATCAATCGTCTCCAGATTCTAAAAGGTAAAACCTCATCTATTTGCTAAATTTTGGGCTAGATTCACAAAGGGGTTCCATTGGTAGAAAATAAAATCTAGTCAATTGTTTCCATTGTGCAATCATTTATCAGTTGTTTGGTTTTCTTAAAAGAAAAGAAATCATGAAGAACCATTAATTTATAGACTTGGTGCTTTGTACTGAAGTAGTCTTTTGATATGCTAGAACCTCAAGGGAGACCGTTCTATTTGAGGGAATCATGTAGAAGATTTTCTAAGGAGTAAGGATGCTTTGGTTTAAATAATGATGATTGTGTGTGTGTGTGTGGTTTGATTCATTGATAATCATTGTTCTCCGACCTCTTGATGCATGTTTTGAATTCTATTTATGTTTATTTTTGTTTAGAATTGGTTGATTAGTACTAACCACTACTAGAAAAAAAAAATAGTTCAAATATTTCTTTAGCGAGTTAGGAAAGTAGCATCTGTGCCTAACTGAATAAGCAATTAATTTATGTAAAACTTGCAAGCATAGGATTAATTAAGCTTTATTGATTGTGATTGATTGTTCTGTGCAAGCATCGGATTAAAGAATAGAGAAGAAAAAAGCTGGGCATATGCTCTACTACTTGTTCTTGGAATAATTACTATGCAATTGATTGTAACTATTAAATATGTAGTAATGAGTTTTTTGTTTTTTCCTTTCTTTCTTTCACATCACACAAAACATATGGGAAAGAAGAAATCCACTAGTAGTGAAATAGAGGGAACTGAAAAATCGAAAGTTGAAAACAGAGTATAGGCTGTTCTTTGTTGAGTTTACTTGTTGTTCTTTGTTATTGATGGTACTTTCTTTTTTATTAATGGTGGTACTATCTTTATTAATGATACTTCATATATTCTACCTTGTGGAAATTGGTCTTTGTTAATAGATTGATTACTTGTGCTTGTTTGTTGATGTTAATGTCATTTATATGTTCAAATTTAATGAGATAGTAATACATTGCAGGCTTGTTCTCTAAATGATGGAAACTTCCAAGATTTGAAGAGATAGAGGACAATGCCGATGAAGGAGATGATCCGGGAAGACGAGAAATTAAGGTGTTAAGAAATACAATTGCACAAAGTCTAGTGAATGCATCTACTTAGCATTTAATTGCAAATTTGAATTGACTTTAATAGTTCTCATTGAACTATGGTCGGGAATCTTTTTCTGGACTTATGTAAAACATAATATGTATATTAAAGATTTAAGGTAAATCTTTTATTTGCTCCAAACAATATATAACCAAACAAATTACAAAAAACATAAAACACTTAAATAATTTGTACAATTAATATACACATTTTTTTAATAAAAGTGATGCATTGATAATTTGAACTAGCGTACAAAAACAAAATTAATTTAGTATGGTTACATAAGTAGAAAACAAAATTATGTATTTTTGTAGCATTTTTTAGCATGTATGACTATTTTGGTAATTATAAACAACCAAAGCACTTTTTACTTACCACTTATCAAACACTCAGAAATTATTTTTCGTTGTCACAACACTTCTAAAAACAGTTTACCAAACACCTCAGCTGCTTCTTCTCACAACAATATTAGAAGTGCTTCTTCTCATAGCAAATCCAAAAGTTATTCTTCTCACAGCACAGCAATCCTAAACTTGGTCAAATAGTGATTAGCTTGCTGTAAACTCAAATCTCTCAATGTCTAGTAAGCTTCAACGAATCAATCCTTCCCTATTTCCTTGTATCAAGGATTCACTGATTTCAAGTATGATGTGTGAGAAGGAATGCAGAGAACAAGAAGAGAAAAGTTTAATATCAAGGAGAGTTTTTCAAGTAATCAATTCATGAAGACTATGCAACACATGAAATAACCAAGGATATCTAACACCAAAAACTCTACACCCTAAGATGCAGTTTCAAAACCTTTTATAGAGGAGCAAGGCTCCCCCTCAATCAAATCTCTTCTTAATCACCGAATAAGAAAAATATGGAAAGGTTCTAAAACTGTTTTGAATATGCAATCAGAAATCTGTGATCAAATCTCTATCGGATATGCAGTAGGGAACAAATGAGATTTTTCAGATCAATTAAAAGCAATGCAAATCAATTTAGAATCATGCACAAAATGATAAGAATTAAAAGACATAATCAGTGAGCATGATTTCCATGATTTCCTCTTGATGATCCGATTCTGCAATCTTCCTTTATAGCCTTGAAACACCGGAAAGGCAAGAGAGATATTCTCCTAATCCTTTGCGTCTTCTGATCTCCTAGCAGCTTTGGGAGAGCATGTGTTGAATGGTGATAGCCCAATATACTTACAAAAACAAAAATGAGCCATAAACCTATTAGACATTGTTAATGCTTGGATCCGTTGGGGATCTAATTAACGATAAGTAAAAGAGAGAAAAAGAGAGAGTTGACACGAGATGTATAGTGGTTTGCCTCCGCATGAGCGGGAGACTACGTCCACTTGAATGTTGTACTAGTGTGTTGAGCCTTGCGGCCTAACAAGATTACAAGAGATGTAATGGGATGGTGTTTAAGTGAGAGGAGACATTCCTTTTATAGGTGAAGGAGTGCTCTTCCTTTACATTTTCTTAGATGTGGGACAAGAACCCACTATTCTAGTATAGAAATGCATATTGTGGATGCAACTTGGCAAGGCCGGAAAGGTGGCTTCCCGGCGGCGGATTTGCGACTTCCGGATACCGTAGCGTAGCTTGAACATATGGCTACAAGATGCAAGTAGCGGTTGGGCCTCACCATGGCTTGTGGGTGTCCCAAAGAGGGTGTTAATTATGCTTGGTGAGATAGCAAATACTCCATATTGTTGGAGGTATGTACAGACATAGTTTTCAATAGCTCCAAAGAACTCAAATTCTCAAACTCAATCATTTGCTCACCAATTACTCAATTATAAACCCAAAAATCACTTCAAAACAAATTGAACTTATCCAAACACCACAAGACCCTCCAATTCAAGCACAAACTACCAACCCAGTCCCTCAATTGCAAAATCATCACAATTACAAATCGAAAAACCAAAAGAAACAACAGGTAAATGATTTGCAGCAGAGGTCATAAATCCACATAAAACCCAAGTAGAAGAGAATCAAAAAGCCAAATTGAGATTACGTGAATACAGTGAGAGAGACGATGAAGGCCGTTGAGAGAACAGATATGGATAGATGATGGAGAGAGCCTTCACATAGTGAGAAAAAGAGATATAGACGATGAAGGAAGTAGAGACGATGAAGGAGTTCTTTTCGAGGTTTAGATGAATTTTCTTTTCTTTTTTGTTTTTCTGGCTAAGTGTCTTCCTAAGACTAGAAAGACTTGAAAAAAAAAAATTTTGATGGGCTAAGGCGTGTAATGAAAATTTAGCGCTGGTCTTTAAATTTTGGGCCAAATATTTTTATGACATTTATGAAATGTCATGTCCCATTTTAGAATCAATGACACTTTTCAAACGTCATAAAAAAAAATTCTCATGAAATTTTTCAAACGCCATGACCCATTTCAATCACGACACTTATCAAGCGTCATGAAAACATTTTTTATGACGATTTCCAAATGTCGTGGCTCATTGTCATTCACTACACTTATCAAATGTTATGGAAGAGCTTTTCATGACTTTTGAAAAGCGTCATAAGAATAATGGCAGTTTGAAAACGTCATTAAATAGTAAGACTTTCAATGACGTTTGCAATATGTCATAAACTTAAGATGAAATTTTGATCCATGACGTTTGCTAATAAAAACGTCATGTAAAGGGTATTTAATGACGTTTTTGGGCAAATGTCATCTAAACATTGTCATTAAAAGTCATATTTGTAGTAATGATTCATTCTCCGATCATTGTACTAATATATTACAAATCCGAATAAAAACAAATAAACGAAAACAAACTTAAAAGCATCATTGTTCCAAATAAAATAATAATAAAAAAACAATCTAGAGTGATCTGGGGGCTATGGGCTGTCCAGGCTCCCCCTGTCTAAAATAAGGTCTCTCAATGGTCGCTGGGATGTCAAAGCCATACATAGTGGGAGCTTTATAAGTAGGCCGCAAGTTATAACGCGACTGCTGCGACTGATCCTGCTTTTGATTAGACAACGGGTGATCGTGATCATGATCATCATGCGGGGGCCCATCATGATCATGATCATGCAGCGGCGACTGCGGCGACGATGTCGGTGAGAAACCTAGCGACACATCATGATCATGTAGATGATCATCCGGGTGCGGCGGTGAGAAATCTAGTGACCCATCATGATCATATAGCTAATACACTGTCGGCGGTGGCTAATTAGGCAGGGAGAAACCTAATACCTCATCATGCTGCTGATCGTGCTGTAAGAATGATTGTGAATCCTGCTGTTGCTATGCTGAGCCAACAGCTCTACAGAACCGCCATTTACAATTGAAAAATGGCAGCAAGTCAGATTGGTAAATGTGACAATATGGAAGAAAATAACTAAAAAAAAAGGCAGACTAGTTGTTTACCTAGAAAGTGAAAGAATGTAACAATCACAGATAGATAACTGTGACTTACCTACACCCCTTCTTCTCTTCATTCGATAAACAACCAACTGGGGTATGCCTTCCTTCACCAAGCAGTGCTCCGCCCTATGCCACGCTTTGTTATGTCTATCCCAAGTTCGAATTCTCTTGTAATTTTGAAGCAAGTGAGGAACACGACTCGCATCGGCCTTTCTAAGTCCAAGTTGATTTGGGCAAAGATGGGGACGTTGGTTTATAATGGGCTGTCTGTGCATCGGATTAGTCAAACCCCCCTTGTACCTCCCTAACCATAACTGGTCCGATAGATCTTGGGGAAGGAAGAACCTAGGAAACCTATTATAAGGCCGCCAAGTAAACTACATAATACATATATTTGTTAGAACAATAAGACATTCAGTAAACAAAGGCAATTAACATGCAAAAGTTGAGGGGTATGTGAACAAGTGTACCTGATTATCATTGTAATACCCCGGAAAATCCAAATTAAATTCCGTGGATTTTTAGAAATGATTTCACGATAGTAGGAGCGAGTACGAAGCTTGGAGAAGTGTGGAATTAGTTCGAACGATTTTATTTTCGAAAACGAACGTTTTTAGGGGGTCAACAAAGTTGACTTTTTATACGTTCAAAATTTGGGAAAACTTCCTTCATGAAAGTTGTAGAGCTCGTCGATACGAGTTCGTGGACATGTGGAACGCAATATTCGGAGTTCGTATGAATAAGTTATGAACTTTTGAAATTTGGGAATTTTCTATAAATATCGAAAAAAAATCAGAAATTTCATTTAAGGACGAAACAATTTCTTTTTGCGGAACAGTCCCCCATTTTCTCCGTTCTCTCTCCTCTCCCACGCGGCCGACCCGACTGACCCGACCCGGACCCATCTTCGTCCTCCGGCGTCTTCCGGCCACGACCCGGCCCTCCTTGTGATCGCCGCAAGCCGCCCAGTCGCCTGGTGCCGCTGCCTTGCACCGCCGTTGCCCCCAGAGCTGGATCGAAGCGACCCCAGGCGGAGTAACCGACCCGACCGGATCTCAGCCGTGCCGGCGTTGCACGGGCCGATCCTCCCCATTTTCGTGATCTCCTCTTCCCCCTGATCATCCCCATATAGGCCTTGCTTGACGATTTGGAGTGTGGAGTGAAAGATCACGAGTTGAAGATTTCGACGTCCCTGATTCAATCTGGAATCTGATCAGACGCACGAGATTAATCCAACTTCAACGCTTGATCTAGGACGATCTAGGCCAAACCAGACTTAGCTCCAGGTATGGAAGTCGATCACCCTTTCATTTTGAACCAGTTTGTAGTTGGTCACTTTGCCATCTGAGGTGGTTGACCGGCGTTGACCGCCGCGTTGACCGCCCACTGACCACCGCTTGTGGCGGCGCATCAGACCATATTTCGAGTTTTCATTATCTAGGCGATGATCTATGCATCCATACGAGCGTTTTGATATATAACATGGTCATGTTAGAAAAAGTTGATAAATAGTGGATTTACGTTTTGACGTTACTATTTAACGTTTTTACGTTTATCTTCGGTTTACGATCTGTGAAGATCTGACCATCGGTTTTGCTTCAATTTTGGATATGTTGATCGTATGACTGTCCCGGTGACCTTGTGAGGTCACGGGCGAAGATCCGACCGTTGGATCTTCGTATAATTGAGAAATAGTGATTCGGAAGGCGATTCGTGAGAATCTGACCGTCGGATTTTCATATAATTTTGTGGAGATGTTAGTAAAGGCGATTCAGGAAGATCTGACCGTTGGATCTTCGTGATAATTTTGGAGGATGATCCTAAAGGCGATCCGTGAGGATCCGACCGTTGGATCATCATTAAATTCAGATCCGACCGTTGGATCATCGTTTAATTTGAATCTGAGCGTTGGATCGTCGTTTAATTACATATTTGAGTTGTTGGCTAAGTCAAGATCATTATTGGACTAGGTGATTGACGGTTTGAGTTGGTGGACGATTGTGGATCGTATTTTGAGCTGAATTGAAGACGCAGCGGGATTATCGAGGTGAGTAAACCTCACGTGGTTCATATTACGAACCCAATACAATTAATTGCTTTATTTTGTTGCAATCATATGAACTATTGTTGGTGTTACTAGACATTCCTGTGTGAATGTCTGTATATATATTATTACGTGAAATAATATGTATTGTTGGAGTTGTGTTGAGTTATTGTTGAGAAACAATATATTGTGAGAGATATTGAGTTTATTGTTGAGAAACAATATATTGTGAGAGGTGTTGAGTTTTATTGTTGAGGAACAATAAATTGTTGTGATCTGTGGAGATCACTAGGTCACGAGGTGACCATGGCATCTATTAGTGAATCACGCTCTCGTACCGGGCTGGTGGTTATTAATAGTATTAAATCGTAATCACGTCTGTGGCCGGACGAGTGGTTACGTTCAGTTAGAGCTCTAGTCTGTCTGCCAAATGTGGAGTGACCTTATGAGTGAAATTGAGAGTAACTCATAAGTGTCAATATATATATGGTAACCTTATGAGGGAAATTGAGAGTAACTCATAAGGGTCTATATATATATATGAGTCTGTCTACCAAATGTTGGGAAATCTTATGAGCGAATTTGAGAGTAACTCATAAGTGTCTATATATATATATGAGAGTGAGGGATCTTATGAGCTAAATTGAGAGTAACTCATAAGTGTCTACATATATATATGAGAGTGAGTGATCTTATGAGCTAAATTGAGAGTAACTCATAAGTGTCTATATATATATATGAGAGTGAGAAAGTAACGTGGGTTTGTGGTAGTCTTGAAATCTAATAAATCAACAGTTCTTTCTTGTTTACTCATACTGGCTGTAAAAAGCTTACCGGGTTTTGTGTTGTTGCAACTCCCGGTACACTATTCAAATTGTGTAGCGGGTAATCCTACAGGACAGGAGAACCAGGACGGTGATCGTGCGGTTAGAGCAATTGTTAGAGTTTTACAACAATTGTAAGTTGTGAGGTGTGTTATGCTCATTTGAGCTTTATAATATATTGTGAGAGTGAATTGTAATAATGAACTCGAAGTTTCGAGATTTGGTTTTTTTGTAATTGTAATTATTCAGGTTTCGGATTTGAATTTATCATTCAAAATCCGGGGCGTGACAGTTTGGTATCAGAGCGTAAGGTGCATATTTGGTGATGTGTCAATACCTTCCGAGTGATGGCCCGTCTGCAGCGGATCCCCATCGTGTGCTCTTTGGTATTGGCTAAGTCATTGGGTATGCGTGAGTGTTGGGAGTTGTTTAGGCCGCTAGGTCGTTTAGGGAACGTGAATACATTCCCTATAGTATTGACTTGGTTAATATGAATTTGTATTTGACTTATACTGTGTTTTAAGTGTTATACATGTATTAGCCAAGCATACTATACTCCTTAGGTGATGGAGATTCGAAGGGGTTGTACTTAGAACCTTACAGTTGTCTTGTAGGTTCGTATTGGAATAAGTTCAGTGGCTGCGAGTTACAATCCTTGAGGAATAGAAACCTCTTGATTCAACTCTGTTAAGTCAACGAGGATTGTTTTATGGAAATGAGGTTCTTTTGATTGTTGAAGTGTTTGGTTGAAGGCATGGTGTGGACCTATGCTCGTCTGTAATGTGGATACGAGTATTAATCGATAGTAATTTTGCCTTTTTAAGTTGGATATACTAATGTTTTTGAATAGATTCTTGACTCATGTGGAGTTGTGAGTAGTGTTGCGGTTAGGGAAGGAATTATTGCGGTTACTTCTTCCTTGTGCTTGTAAGTTGTTAAGCAGGGTTTAAGGTGCGAGACAAGAATTTTATTTTGTGCTCGATGGTTAGAGAGGAGAGACCATTGTTTTGGGTTGTCGTTGAGTACTATAATTCCTTCAGAATCAGGATTGTTGGTAGAATTGGAATTAGTAGTAGTTTTGGTGATTCTGAATTTGAATTGAGTTCGCGAGATGTGTCTTATATACGTGGTTGATGTTACTTGCATCATTTTGGAACGATACGTTACGATTCACAAGGAAAACTGGATTTGAAATTTATTCATTTGAACACCATGGGTTGATGACCTGACCGTGACTTGTGAATATAGTTTTGTTCAAGTGAATGAAATTGAATTTTGTGGCCTTTGTGTGGTGAACTAGTTTTCTTAAGTTTTGGATCGTAGTATGGAGATGGGCTGCAGTGAATTTGAAGTTGTTGTGTGTTTTAAGTTTAAGTAGGCGGGACACTTAAAGTTTTGCAATGGAGTTGATTTTGGTGTAATTAATTGGGAGAGTTAGAATCAGTTCTTGTGAATGATGTTGGATGAGAGTGTGTGCCTTTGGTGATTGATTTTAGGTGTTATAGTTAAACGCAATTTCGGATATTGATTTTAGTGATTTTGTTAGGTATCCATAGTGGTTCAAGTGAATTACTATGTGATATGGAGTTTGATTTGATTTCTGAATCGCTAAATGTTAGGGATTGAATTGTGGTGAGTTTTTGTTGAAACAATTGATAGATGGAATTATCGAGATTCTATAAGAGTTGTAAGAGTAACTCTAAAGACGTGGGTTTTTCCTAGCTAACTCAGGATGTGTTTAGCTTTATAAATCCCTAATCCTATCGATGAAATTGTTGTGTTTGGTTTGACTCAGAGGATACTAGCTAGACCTCGATGCGACTTAATTGATTGTTGGATTCTTTTTGAGTGATTGTTTTTATTGCATCATTATGAAAGATGTGTGCAGTAGAGTTGTTTATGGTTTTGAAAACAGTATTGGGTGACCAAGGTTCGATCCTTGGTGTTGTTGTTGGTTAAACAAACAGGAAAGAAAACATGCACACCATCTTATTGAGTTTATATTACAAAAAAAAAAGAAAAAAAAAAAAAAAAGAAAAAAAAAGCGAGGACTATGCTATACTAAGCCTAGTCAGCAGCTCCGGATGGGTTGAGGCTGAGCTCAAGAGAAACGTTTGAGCCACTGTTGTAACCGCCTGAGCCACCGAAATAGTAATCATGTGCACTACCTTCCTCGGAAGTAGTCTTCAGGTTACCAAAGACGTCCTCGCCGTGCACGGGGAACAGAGGAAGAGTTTGAACCTCCTGGTGATCTCCTCCTCGTTGTTGCAGGGATGTTTGTCCTCCTGTTGTGCCAAAAGAGTTGTACTAGTATTAGTGTTGAAGTGTGAGGAAGAATATGAAACAGAATTTAAATCAAGAAATCCTTCATTACCAGTAGAATAGGTGGAACCAAAGTTGAGATCAATGGATCTACCATCATCAGTAGAACTAGTGGACCCAAAATTGATGTCAATGGATCCACCAGCTGGCCCAAAATTGATGTCGATGGATCCACCAGCACCAGTAGAACCAGTGGACCCAAAATTGAGATCAATGGATCTACCAGTACCAAGAGAACTAGTTCTCATGGGCACTGGAGCAGCCTGATTACACCTATTCATCTGCTTCTCTCGAGCCCTGACGTTCTGGAACCAAAAGTAAATGTTCTTACCCTCAACATACCCATACTGGTTCAGCTGGAGACAGATCTCGTGAATCTGCTCTGTAGTTGGGCACTTAAATCCCTTGACATAGTAAAGATCCTTGAGGATTCTTATTTGTTCTGGAGTAGGAATCCACCTGGTACGGCTTCGCCAGAAATCCATGTTGGCACTACTTCCAGCTGCTTGGGTGTTTCCTCCCTCCTCTGTTGGTTGCTGTTGTTGTGGTTCCATTTGTTGCGGGGTTTGGAGCTCCATTAGTTGCAGAGTTCGTGGCTCTTGGGTCATGGGGTGAGAGGATGTGGAAATCGAGGAATACATGGTTTAGTGTTTGAGGGAGATTTTGTTAGAAGGATTGGAGTTGTTGAACTGGTGATTGGAGATCTGAGATTCTCAGAGGAAAGATGAGATCGAATCTTCAAATGGAAGAAAAGATCTGAGAAAGAAGGATTGAAGATTTGGAGGAAAATATTGAAGATCTGAAAGTTCAGAGGAAAGATGGGATTGAATCAACTAGATGGGAGAGAAGATCAGAAGAGAAGGATTGAAATTGATGAAGAAAGGATTTGAGAAGAGAAAGGCTGAAGAGTTGAGAGAGAAAGACTTGAGCTCGGAAGAAAATTTCTTTCTTTTGGAGTGAACAGTTTTTCTCCAGAATGCACCTATTTATAGAGCGAGGTGAGCAGATCTCCACCGTTGGATGAACGATTCCTGTGATTCATTCTACGCGTTGGATTAAAGTCGCCCCGAAACCCGGAAAAGCTGTTGGCGCGTGTTGAGCGTGTAAGGGGACAGGCCGAACCTCGAGACGCTGTGGCAGACAGCTTTAGCCGAAAGTGATTTGCTTTCCGTAAATCACGGAAGAGACGTGTCGTGGCACGTGGAGTGTACCGACAGTTTGTTGTTATTCTATCGCTTATGATAGAATAAATAAAAGAAGTTGCATGGATAGTAACGAGAGCAGCTGGTGCTCTAGTGGTTGAAGAGCAAGGCTCATGTACAAGAGGTCAGAGGTTCGAACCTTGCCTCTCGTTTATTTTTATTATGTTCGCTTATGACATAATAAGTATAACATTTGTACACATTATATTAAGCACAGCTTGTGCTCCAGTGGTTGGGGACAAAGGTTTCGTGCAGCAGGTTGAGGTTTCGAACCTTGCCTCCCCCGTTATTTTATTTATGTCGCTTATGACATAATAAATATAACACGTGAGCATATATTAATGAAGGCAGCTCTTGCTTCAGTGGTTGGGAGCAAAACCTTCGTGTTTGAGGTCGGGAGTTCGAACCTTACCTCTTACAAATATTTTTGGATCTCGTATATGCTTGATATACGACGTATATACGGTATGTACGGTATACATACGTATATACGGTCTGTACGGTATGCATACGAATATACGGTCTGTACGGTATGCATACGTATATACGATCTGTACGGTATGCATACGTATATACGGTATGTACAATTTCATACCGTAGCCGAGCTGGAAGTTGGTGGGCCGATTGGTAGGCCCAAATCGTAAGCCCAAATAGTAAGCCCAAATAGTAAGCCCGAATGGTAGGCCCAAATGGTAGGCCCAAATGGTAAGCCCAATTGTTCGGCCCGAATAGTAGGCCCAAATGTTAAACCCAAAGTGGTTTGGGCCGGTTCGAAATGTGGATGGTCCGATTTCTTCAGGCCCAAATGGCCAGCCCTAGTGCTTAGCCCAAGGATTGAACAAGCCCAAGTCATCGTCACTGGGTGACATATTTTATTGGCGTGCTTTTGGGGATGATTTGTTTTGAGTGATGCATCTCTATTGTTGTGAAGAATGGTGCATGCTTGAGTTTTACTATAGAGATTTACCGTGATGCTAATTGAGTAGCGAAACACTTTGTGGGAGTGTTTACTGTGCTTGTATGCCAGTACAGAGTGAAGATCTATGTAAGGATCTATGAGATGATCCATGTGATGATTTTGTGTAATTGATGTGGAGTGATGTTGAGCAGTTGTGTTGTGCGTTTACGTTTGTGATGAAAGGATTTAGTGGCCATAGGAATGTATTTTTATACAAAGGGCTGAGGCTTTGTAGATTACTACAGATTTGGAAAAGATGGAGATTCTATAGTTAGGTCAACCTTAATCGAGAGGAATTGACTTACGCTCAAATTTCGGGACGAAATTTCTTTAAGGAGGGTAGACTGTAATACCCCGGAAAATCCAAATTAAATTCCGTGGATTTTTAGAAATGATTTCACGATAGTAGGAGCGAGTACGAAGCTTGGAGAAGTGTGGAATTAGTTCGAACGATTTTATTTTCGAAAACGAACGTTTTTAGGGGGTCAACAAAGTTGACTTTTTATACGTTCAAAATTTGGGAAAACTTCCTTCATGAAAGTTGTAGAGCTCGTCGATACGAGTTCGTGGACATGTGGAACGCAATATTCGGAGTTCGTATGAATAAGTTATGAACTTTTGAAATTTGGGAATTTTCTATAAATATCGAAAAAAAATCAGAAATTTCATTTAAGGACGAAACAATTTCTTTTTGCGGAACAGTCCCCCATTTTCTCCGTTCTCTCTCCTCTCCCACGCGGCCGACCCGACTGACCCGACCCGGACCCATCTTCGTCCTCCGGCGTCTTCCGGCCACGACCCGGCCCTCCTTGTGATCGCCGCAAGCCGCCCAGTCGCCTGGTGCCGCTGCCTTGCACCGCCGTTGCCCCCAGAGCTGGATCGAAGCGACCCCAGGCGGAGTAACCGACCCGACCGGATCTCAGCCGTGCCGGCGTTGCACGGGCCGATCCTCCCCATTTTCGTGATCTCCTCTTCCCCCTGATCATCCCCATATAGGCCTTGCTTGACGATTTGGAGTGTGGAGTGAAAGATCACGAGTTGAAGATTTCGACGTCCCTGATTCAATCTGGAATCTGATCAGACGCACGAGATTAATCCAACTTCAACGCTTGATCTAGGACGATCTAGGCCAAACCAGACTTAGCTCCAGGTATGGAAGTCGATCACCCTTTCATTTTGAACCAGTTTGTAGTTGGTCACTTTGCCATCTGAGGTGGTTGACCGGCGTTGACCGCCGCGTTGACCGCCCACTGACCACCGCTTGTGGCGGCGCATCAGACCATATTTCGAGTTTTCATTATCTAGGCGATGATCTATGCATCCATACGAGCGTTTTGATATATAACATGGTCATGTTAGAAAAAGTTGATAAATAGTGGATTTACGTTTTGACGTTACTATTTAACGTTTTTACGTTTATCTTCGGTTTACGATCTGTGAAGATCTGACCATCGGTTTTGCTTCAATTTTGGATATGTTGATCGTATGACTGTCCCGGTGACCTTGTGAGGTCACGGGCGAAGATCCGACCGTTGGATCTTCGTATAATTGAGAAATAGTGATTCGGAAGGCGATTCGTGAGAATCTGACCGTCGGATTTTCATATAATTTTGTGGAGATGTTAGTAAAGGCGATTCAGGAAGATCTGACCGTTGGATCTTCGTGATAATTTTGGAGGATGATCCTAAAGGCGATCCGTGAGGATCCGACCGTTGGATCATCATTAAATTCAGATCCGACCGTTGGATCATCGTTTAATTTGAATCTGAGCGTTGGATCGTCGTTTAATTACATATTTGAGTTGTTGGCTAAGTCAAGATCATTATTGGACTAGGTGATTGACGGTTTGAGTTGGTGGACGATTGTGGATCGTATTTTGAGCTGAATTGAAGACGCAGCGGGATTATCGAGGTGAGTAAACCTCACGTGGTTCATATTACGAACCCAATACAATTAATTGCTTTATTTTGTTGCAATCATATGAACTATTGTTGGTGTTACTAGACATTCCTGTGTGAATGTCTGTATATATATTATTACGTGAAATAATATGTATTGTTGGAGTTGTGTTGAGTTATTGTTGAGAAACAATATATTGTGAGAGATATTGAGTTTATTGTTGAGAAACAATATATTGTGAGAGGTGTTGAGTTTTATTGTTGAGGAACAATAAATTGTTGTGATCTGTGGAGATCACTAGGTCACGAGGTGACCATGGCATCTATTAGTGAATCACGCTCTCGTACCGGGCTGGTGGTTATTAATAGTATTAAATCGTAATCACGTCTGTGGCCGGACGAGTGGTTACGTTCAGTTAGAGCTCTAGTCTGTCTGCCAAATGTGGAGTGACCTTATGAGTGAAATTGAGAGTAACTCATAAGTGTCAATATATATATGGTAACCTTATGAGGGAAATTGAGAGTAACTCATAAGGGTCTATATATATATATGAGTCTGTCTACCAAATGTTGGGAAATCTTATGAGCGAATTTGAGAGTAACTCATAAGTGTCTATATATATATATGAGAGTGAGGGATCTTATGAGCTAAATTGAGAGTAACTCATAAGTGTCTACATATATATATGAGAGTGAGTGATCTTATGAGCTAAATTGAGAGTAACTCATAAGTGTCTATATATATATATGAGAGTGAGAAAGTAACGTGGGTTTGTGGTAGTCTTGAAATCTAATAAATCAACAGTTCTTTCTTGTTTACTCATACTGGCTGTAAAAAGCTTACCGGGTTTTGTGTTGTTGCAACTCCCGGTACACTATTCAAATTGTGTAGCGGGTAATCCTACAGGACAGGAGAACCAGGACGGTGATCGTGCGGTTAGAGCAATTGTTAGAGTTTTACAACAATTGTAAGTTGTGAGGTGTGTTATGCTCATTTGAGCTTTATAATATATTGTGAGAGTGAATTGTAATAATGAACTCGAAGTTTCGAGATTTGGTTTTTTTGTAATTGTAATTATTCAGGTTTCGGATTTGAATTTATCATTCAAAATCCGGGGCGTGACAATCATTGTCCCAAAGATGATCCAATTGCAGCTGGTATTTTTTTTATTTTTTTGTGCTTATTTCCTAGCTTTGTGGCAATCAGTGGTGCCCAACCAACTGACAATGGAAACTCTACAGGATAATCACGAAAGTTGGGCCCAAAGAGTTCCGTAGCAAAGCTAGGGATATGCTCGATCGCCCACACCATGAGCATGAACATGTGAGCACCTATAAACGTCTTGTCCTCATTCGACGCATAAGTCAGCATATAATAGTGCATGTGGGTGAGGATTGCAAGTCCCCATGCAGATTCCCTAAGTTCCCCCCTAGACACACTCTTCAAGTAGCACAAGTTCACATACTTGTGATCATTAGTGGCCAATAATACCGCACCTACAATGTAGAGGCAAAAAGCGGTAACATGAATAGCCAATGAATCTGGTTCTACATTTTCAGGTAGAGTTTGATATCTTTCCCTCAACCAATTAAACTCAACACCATAACCATGTAGCTTCATGAGCCTAGTAGGCACCTCACCCATCCCTCTTACATTGACGGTTTCATCATTCTCCTTGTCACCAACGATCATCGACGCTTCCTTCAACACTAATTTCCCACTAATCTTAAGCCCAGTAATATAGACTATGTCCTTCTAAACCAAAAAATATATCCCTCTCTTGAACTCTAAAAACATTCTCCTCAACAATATAAGTATCTCGAAGAGCTTGAACCATAGCATTGTCATGATAACATCGACCCAAAAGCTTTGCTACTGTATATAAATGATCAAAACCCGTCCCCGCTAATTCAGCAAGGACCCTTTGGTCCGGTTGCCATTTGTCCAACAAGGATAATTTTTCCCTAGTAGAAAGCTTTCTGCAAATAAAATAATAAAGTCAATGGTAAAATATGACCACTAAAAACCATACAAGATTGTCTAAAGTCTCAAAATATATGAACATTTACAGAGCAGTCATACCTTCTAGGCATGCTTGTCAAGTTTCTCTTCCTTAGTTTTCTGCAAAATGAGAAATAGTATACATAAGAAGTTGTTATGTGTGGGATAAAAGAAACTAAAACTGAATACAATTAACATGAACCTGAAAATGAAAGAGTAGAAAATAAAGTGTGAAAATTGTTTTGAAAATTGAAGTAAAGATCCAATCTAGGAGGCTGGCAGAAGCACAAATTGCAGAAGGAATTGAAGAAGTTTGCAAGGAAGTTCCAGCAAAGTTCAGTTGACATGCAGATTTATTTGGACGAAAACTGTTGCTTGCACTTGCAGAACTATGACAACAACCTTAAAAATGCAATGATCTTGTTAATTTGGTCTCAACACAGATAGCAAGGATAATATTCTATCACCACCCAACACTATATATCTCACAGGTCGGGGGTACTTAGATCACATTCAATCTAACCCAATCTATTTGAGAAATTGATTTGTACCACTATAGTAGCTAAACAAATACCAATATTATGTGTTGTATATAAAAAGAAATATGAGTTTGTGCGAATGGAAAATGTTGTGGATATTTAAAAAATTGCTAATGGATTCAGTCAATTGTTCTTTTCATCATCTAATGGCTTTTCAGAGTTTTCATTTCACAATATTTCACACATTAGCAATATTGGCTCAAATATGTGAAATATTATTGATTGTAAACTCCGAAAGTCTATTATATGATGAAAAGAACAAACAATTGGTTGTGTTCAAGAACATGATATCATATCCATGAAAATAATCAATTGCTACACTTATGGTTGATGATGATGAGTTTTCATCCATAACATTTAATTTGTTGGATGATGATAATAAGTACTGTCATCCATAACATTTGTTCACCCTGCCCGACCCGATACTGTATTATGTTTGATCCAATTCAGTTTGTGGAATTATAGTTGATATCTGATATATGAGTTTTATTTGTAATCATTTGTGTTGAATGATAATGACTTATGGTTGATGATGATGAGTTTTCATTCATAACATTTATTGTGTCGGAAACATGACAGATGATGATGATGAGTTTCATCCATGATTGTGTCATAATGCGGTACGACACCGAAAAAACAAAGTTCGTATCATTATTTTTATTATTAATTGATGTTATCTCATATTTTTATCACACTAATTGATGTCCCCTTCCTTGTTTCTCATTTATGAAAATTGATCCCATGACATTGTGCACATGAGGTGTTTGACGATTTGCCTTGCTCAAACACATGAGGTGTGATGAAAGCCCTAGGACTGTTATTTTTCAAATGAGGCGTTTGATGATTTTACTAGAATTGTTTTAGCACATGAGGCGTTTGATGATTTGCCTTGCTCTATTTTTGTACATGAGGTGTGATGAAAGCCCTATGACTGTTATTTTTCAAATGAGGCGTTTGATGATTTTCCTAGAACTGTTTTAGCACATGAGGTGTTTGATGAAATGCCTAGCACTGTTATTTTTCACATAAGGTGTTTGATTAAAAGCTAACTCTGCTTTTGTGCGCATAAAATTTTGGATGATTTTCCTAGATCTGTTGTTATGCACATGAGGTTTTTAAGGAAATACCTAGCTCTGTTATCGTTCAAATAAAGAGTTTGATTATTTGCCTAGCTCTGTGATTGTCCACTTAAGGTGTTTACTGATTTTTGTAGCTCTGTTATTTTGCATGAAGTTTTTGACAATTTGTATGCTTTTCTCTCTAACTAGAATTGCGGCGATTGTGACAGGTTATTTCCAAATAAATCATGTGGAAAGTGCCCAAAGTATCATCCTAATATTGAGCTGATGAACGCTAAATGACAAAAGATTTTGTCTTTTAAAAGACCAACTAATAAGGTGTGTACTCTAGGATCTACTCAAGAATAGCTCACTTTGTCATGTGTGGAGTACATTATTCTAGATGAGCTGGCTACCATTTTCTCATGTGAAGAGGAGAAGACTTTAGGCATTTTATGGCGGGAAAATTTCGCAAACAGTACACAAAGGAAATGCCACTAATAATTCTTATACATAAAGTTCCAAACCAAACATTTCGGTACACAAAATCTGAAACTCGACCCACTATTAGTACACGACGTCAATTTTTGACACTAAAATGTCCATTATGCCCTCATTTTTTTTTTTTAATAAATTTTTTTTTCTGTTATATTTTTTTCCTTCGTTTTTTCTGTTATTTTTTTTCCTTCGTTTTTATCTCTTTCTTTCTTTTCACATGACTAAATATTGGCTGAGTTACAAATATGAGCTGTAGGACCATAAATCTCACCAATTGGAGGGCAAGGGCGGCGTTGGAAGCGAGGGAGTGAGCCCGGAAGAAGGAAGAAGAAAGAGATAAAAACGAAGGAAAAAAAATAACAGAAAAAAAAAATTTATTAAAAAAAAAAAGAACTGAGGGCATAATGGACATTTTGGTGTCAAAAATTGACGTCGTGTACTGATAGTGGGTTGAGTTTCAGATTTCGTGTACCGAAATGTTTGGTTTGGAACTTTATGTATAAGAATTATTAGTGGCCTTTACTTAGTGTACTGTTTGCGAAACATGCCCTTTTTGGATAATTCGTTCTCGTAAGACAATAACAAAGGATGTACTCAATGTTTAATTTGGGGAAAAGAAAAATTGATGGATCAATTGAGTAGATATAAGTTGTACAATTGATCCATCGACTTCTATTCAACACATAAATTATATGGTTCTCACTGAACATTTTATTGATGATGATTCAGTGTTGCATAAGAGAATTCTTAATTTTTGTGTTATTCCAAATAAAGGGTGAGTCTATAGCTAAGCATTTGGAGGACATTTTGTTAGAGTGAGGTATAGAGAAGATTCTAACAATCACGGTTGAAAATATTTCGTCAAATGATGTTGCATTGAAGGAGTTAATTAAGAGAATAGGTGATTGGCGTGTCCCTAATGCACTTTTGCATGGATGGAAGAATTTGCATGTTGTTAGCCAAATAGTCACCCTCAAGTATAAGGGGTACAAGTAATAGTATAGGGATTTAAGAAAGGTTGTCGAACCCACAAGGATTGGATTCCTTTCACTAGCTAGGGTGTTAACCTAAGGAGAGCTAGAATATGCAAATGTACAATCACAAATCTAAATTCACAAGAAAATCTAGGCTCATGGTGAGTATGTGCATTGTGGTGATAGTGAAATTGTTTGTTGGATAGAGTAGTGAACCAAATTAAATTAAATGCTCAAATGTAAACTAAATTACTCTAAACTAAACTAGTAATATAATGGATGAAGTTAGGGGTTGGATTGTCTACTACTAACCTCCCTTGCAAGTATTGAAATTCAAATACAAGTGAAGATATTCTAATTTTCCAATTACCCTCTTTACATCCGGATAAGACTACAAATGCTTAAACTCCTTTAATGTTATCAATTCCAACCGGATAAGTCTAAAATTAACTACGCAATAACAATTCATATTACCGGTTAAGTCTCAATTCATTGTTCCTAGATGCATAAAACTTTGAGTTTAGATAATCATGCAAGCAAACCAATCCTAGATCTAGGTGATTTTAACTCACAACCTTCACATGCACATAGAGGATGCTATCAATGCTCAAGGTTAACTACTCCCTAAACATTTTTTTCATGAGATGACAAACACAACACATTCAAAGTAGTTAAGTTTGAATGAATGCATTCACTTCTTGAATTAGCATATGAAGATGAAAATCACAAATAACATCAAATGTCAATTAAAACATCAATTCATACAAGTTTGGCTAGGGCTTTCAACCCTAGCCCCAACAAAGTACTACTAACTTCATAATCGAATTAAACACCAAAATATAATTTAGAGTAAAAGAGATAGAGTTGGCTTAGTAGTGTGTCGGATGGTCCCCAAGCTCACGTTTTGGTGGTGATGGTGGTGGTAGTGATTCCCTTTCCTTCTTGCTCTTGAAGATTTGATAATAAAAGATAGTGAAGCTTGTATTATGTATTATGTGAATAGGTGGAGTAGATGGAGAAAATGATGATAGAAAAGAGAGTGGAGAAATGATGTAATAGTGGTGGTGTTAATGGACGTAGAGGATAAGAAATGATGGTGGTGATGGAGGAGATAGAGTAGTATGGATAGTATGAGTTTGGATTTTGGGAGGTGGAGATGGAGGTTTTGTGAAGGAGATGAAGAGAGAAAGAAGATGTAATAGATGCAGGAATTGGTCATTGAGAGTGAGAGGAGAAGGTGTTTATATAAGAAAGAAAAAGAAGAGTGAAATGATGAGAGGAAGAAAAATAATGAAAGTGGAGTATGGAAGTGGTTTGTAAAATATGGAAAAGATTGAGTAATGATGAAATGAAAGCAAAACATGAAGGTGCAGAAATATGGAAGTGATGATGATAAATTAAAGAGAAGGGAGTAGAAAAATATATCCAAGGAAAAAAAGAAAAGCATCTAGCTTTCTATATATGGGTGGGAAACATGAACATGATGAATGTTGAGCTGTTTTTAGGTCACTTTCTGCCCCTTTATTCCTTCAATTAATTCTCCACCAAGACTTCAGAATGGGCCTCCGATTTCTTCATATCAAATGTTCCTCTATGAGTGTAGATCATCCTAGTAAAATTTCAGAGTTAAATTCACTGTGGTTGGCCCGTAAATGCTTCTGAAATACGTACAGGTCAGGTTTTCCCGTTTTCATCTTTCAGAACATTGAACTGACTGTCTGAGCAAGTGTGTACTACCGTTCAACCTAATGGTCTCACTTCCAATGGCTTGAAGCTTAGATTGTTTCCTTTCACACTCAAGAGCCATGCAAGAAAGTGGTTGAGCAAGTTGCCTCCTAGATCAATACGTACATGGGTTGGGATGCAAGAAACTTTCTTAGGAAAATACTATCCTCCTTCAAGAGCTTCCAATGTTAGTGATGAGCAAATTGCATTTAGACAACACCCTCAAGAGAGTTTACATGAGTGTTTGGAGAGCTTTAAGGATCTTGAGATGTCATGCCCTCACCATAGGTTAGAGAAGTGGTTTCTTGTGGACAAGTTCTATTAAGGTTTGATGGCGGACCAAAGACAAAGGGTTGACACTTTTAGTGGTGGAACTATTGCAAGTAAGTTTCCCGATGCCGCTTGGGACACATATGAACAGCTTTCACTTAATTCTCTTCGTTGGGATGATCATGATGCAAGGAGACAACAAGGACCTAGCAAGGAGAACACATCGAGCAGTGATGAAATCTATGAGGTTCAAGGAACATCATCCGGGCCTTCTATGCATGAGTTCAAAAGGCTAGAAAGCAAGATTGACCAATTTTTAAATCAAGTAAATCAGAATCTTCCTCAAGCACAAGTCAAGATGGAAACTTCTACATCATGTTTGCGTTGTGAGAGTCTAGCACATTCCACTCAAGAGTGCACTTATCATCCCAATTTCCGGAGTTTATTGAAGAACAAGTGAACCAAGTGGGTAATTTTGTGCCAAGGAACCCAAGAAATGATCCTTACTCCAACACTTATAACCCCGGTTGGAGGAATCACCCAAATTTTTCTTGGAGAGACCAAGGAGGTTCATCTAGTGCATTTCAAGGTAGGAAGCAAAGCTTTAGATGTGGCCAAGGTCAAGACCCATCAAATTTTTCTTATTATGGCAATGCACATCAAGGAAGCACTCATTTTTCACAACACGGTCAACATGGACAGCAAGCATACATGCCTAATTCTCAAGGTCAATCCACCTCAAGTCATGGATTTCATGGTCAAAACACCCTTCCCGGGTTTACACAAGGTGTTGGCTATAGTGGTAGCAAGTTTCAAGGCAATCCTAACTCATTTCAAGGTCCAAACCAAGGCGAGAACTATAATTCCCCTCCTATTCTTCAAGGAATTCCTATTCAAGCTCCAAGTGAACCAAAGAAGCCCAATTTTGAAGACTTGATGGGAGAGTTGCTCAAGGTTCAAACTTCTACCAATGAGGAGACCAAGTAAAACATCTCTTCATTAGCTCAAGGGTATCAAACTCTACAAAAAGGCATGGTTAGGTTAGAGAAGTAAGTGGGCCAAATGGCCACCAACATGAGTGAGAGACCAAATGGAGCCCTACCTTCACAACCAGAGCCAAATCCAAGAGGCCAACTCCATGAATGCAATATCGTCACCACCCTACGTTCGGGAAAGGTATATGATAATCATGTTTACATACCCACATCTTCTAGTTTCCATACAAATCCTTTATTTGATGACGATGTTGATTTCCATTCATATGGGGCTGAGAGGGAAGAAAATGTACCCTTCGGAGAAGCTATTCTTGGTAAAGGTTATAGTTTCCTGTTCTTTGAAAATGATGCAAGCAAATATGGATTGGTTGATAGTGGCGAGGAAAAGGAAATGTTGAGAAAGAAGACTTCTAGGGATGAGGATGTCTCGGACCCTAGATTAGATGGTGAGGCCATGAAGGCTAGGGACCCATCTAAGGCCGATGACATCTCTAGGAAGGTTCTTGATGACATTAGACCTAAACCCTAAACCTACTTCTAGAGAAAAAAGGGGGAGTAATAAGGAGGAAGATACACTTGTTCATGGTAACTTTAGGGATAGGAGTGGTCCAGTACACTCATCACTAGGCGAGGCCTTGAGGGCTAAGAACCCTAGTGGGACTGTGACTACCCTTAGGGGCACTACCTAAAGTCTCACATTTTATCCACCTCTTGATTTGAATAAACCGGAACCACCACTTCCTTACCCTAATGCCGCAAGAAGAAATAATTCAAGGAGAGGTAAGAAGAAAAATGGCTTGATGAGGGAGATACGTGAAATATTCAAGAAAGTGGATGTCAATATCCCATTGGTTGACCTTACTCGTCAAGTGTCGGTGTATGCTCAATTTCTCAAGAGTTTGTGCAAGAACAAAAAGAAATTTAAAGCCGATGAGACGTTGAAGAAGGAAGTGCAATTATCCAAAGAATGCTACCACCCAAGATGCAAGATCCTGGGAGCTTTACAATAGGGTGTACTATTAGGGAGAAAATGTTTGAAGAAGCTCTCATAGATTTAGGGGCGAATGTCAACTTGATGCCCTTAACTATATACCGGAAGCTACAAATTGGTGAGTTGAAGCTCACATCGATTAGATTGCAACTAGCGGATCATAGCACAAAGCGTCGGATAGGAGTTGTAGAGGATGTACTAGTGAGAGTAAATAAGTTCATTCTACCTGCAGACTTTGTAATGTTGGATATGAGTGAAGACCCCTACCTTGATAATGAGTTTCCTATCATTCTAGGCCGACCATTCATAGTAATGGCGGGTGCGAAGATTAATATATGCTGAAGAGTACCATTAGACTCAAGGTGTTGGGTGACAAAGTGAAGATCAAAGTATACAATCCATTCTATCCGCCTGACATTATGAAGGAGGTATTCTCTATTAATTTGGTGAAGGGTAATGAAGCCAAGAGTGAGCGGATATTTGGACATTTGAATCCTTCTAACCCTACAATCCGTGCACAAGACCATTTCTCACCTATTTGGGGCTATGACCATGAGCCACCATTGAAGAATGATGATGTCATTCCTACTCCTACTTTGGAGCCTACTATCGAGCTTGAAAAGACTACAATCCCTACTCTTGAGACTTATGAGCAACACAAGAAGAAAAGTCCACCATTGAGTGAGACATAAAAGGAGTCTATCAAGAAATTAAGGGAGACTTGTGGAGTTGTGAAGAAGAAGGAAACGCCAAAGAGGTATGATTGGCCTCTACCTCCAAGCTACAAGCTCGCTTCTTCAATTGCTAGAAGTTTTGGAAATGATAGTGAGACTAGCACAATTGTTGTGGGTGGTAAGAAGAAAAGTGAAAAAGATCGGCTTGGGGTCTTTAAAAACAAGCACTTCTAGGGAGGCAATCCTAAGTTGTTTTGAATTTAACTTGTTCATGTTGCATCAATAAGGCTGTTTAGCCATCTTTTTTGGAGTATGGGTGTCTGTGGTTTGAAATGTGAAGGAAAATGAATTTGGCAATGAGCATTTTCTATCCAGAAAGTTCAGTTGAGGTTGGGTGACTATAACTTCCAATCCTCTACTTATTTAATGGTCAATGTATAGAGGTCAGAATAGAGGCAGCTATTGTAGAGTGACTTTGAGAAGCTACACCATCTACATATCAAGCAATTTGAAGCTAAAATTTTTCAAAGATGTATCTTCACATGTCTTCCGTATGCTGGTGTAACAGTTTTTCATTTGAACCTTCCTAGCTTCAGATATAGTGTTCCAAGTGACAGAGGTCAGAGACAGGGCACAACAGAAACTGTGGAACAAATCAGTGAGTTTGGAAGCCAATGATGTTTGACTCAAAACTTATATTTTAGTGAAATTGTACCATCATGTAGCTTATGAGTCTAGTTTTATATCCAGTTGGTCTCACTCTCTTTGCACCTCCGGAGCTTTAGAAATTGCAGTATTGGTGACTGAGGGTCAGCAGCAGACTTCATTACAAGCCGGCAACATTGACCAGCTTTGGTTTTCATCTCAGTGGAGCAAGGATTGAAAAATCGATAATATTCTCGAAATTTCCGCGATATTTTTGTTTTTTAAGGTCTCGATATATCTTTGACTTACTAAGAGAATATCGGGAGAAATTTTCGAAATTTCGCGATATTTCCAAAAATATTCAAAATTTTCATGATATTTCCATAAATATATCAAAATTTTCCCGAAATTCCGAGATTATCGCCACCTCTCACGATATGTGGCTCGTGAAAACTAGCCCTTGTCCTTATCCAATCCCACTAAACTGACAACATCTAAAGAGGAAAACTTTATAAATTTATAGGGCCATGTATTGCTCTTTGTGTCTTTTCCCTCCATGCTTATAAATCTTCTAATTATCTAATTTGCTAACTAGTAAACATTTGGCTCTATTAAAAAAAATAAACTTTTCTATTTATTTCAATGGACCATTTTCTACTTCTTTTTCTGTTTATTTGAAGACCAATTTTTTTTTAACATATGTATTTAATTGATTGTAAAATATTATTATAATTAATAATTAACTCTCCTAATCTCCTATTTAAATCATTTTTGAGAATTCTCATGTAGAATTTCATATCTTTTATCATGTCAGTGTATCTTATTATACTCCAAATTACTACATCATTTTTTTTTAAAGGGGTTTGGAACCCAACCTAGTTGGGAGGTTCAACCCCACGCCCGGTTCCATTTATTATATTAATAGTAGTACTTTGCGTCGGGGGGGGGGGGGGGGACATAAAACCTGAACCTATAGATATGTCGGATCTCAATAGATTGGAAAGCCGTCATATAATTAAGTTCATCAAACACTTTTTTTTTAAATATTATCATGTAAAGATTTCATGAAAATTCATTAATGATTTCCATGTTACTTTTTACTTAGATCGAAATTTTCTCGATATTTCCATCGAAATTTCTATTTTTTAACTATCGATATTTCCTCGATATTCGATATTTTAGTCCTTGAGTTGGAGATAGTGGCCTACTTTAATTTATTTGGATAGGAAGCTCTCTGAGTCTACTTTCCAATACAGGGAGCTTCACCTGCTTATCACTTTATGAGTTTGAGATATGAGTATTTGAAGAAAGAAAGGTCATTGCTGAAATTTCACTGCACTCACTAGTTTTTGTTCACTCGGGTTGGTTGGACTTGTTTGCACTTCATTTCATCTTTGGAGGGTAATCTATGGGCAGTCATAGGGTGTGTTGGATGTGTTCAAGACCATGAGCTTAATGGAGGACCCTTGTTCTTATTCTTTGATGGGCTATTTGTGACGCATTGTTCTTTGGACATTATATCTTTCTCAATGGAGTTGATCTTTACATAAGAATCTTGAACTATTATGGAGCATACATAAAGGAAGTCAAGGCCTTGTGCCTAGCTAGAGGTTGGTGTCTCATATTATTCTTCTCCGAAGGTCGTGAGCAATGGAGGTTCTACGAAGGGGTTTTCTCATCTTTTCTCCACATTTAGATTTATATTATGTGTAGGTTTTTCTTGTGTCTACGCTGGGACTTCACTCTCATGCCTAAATCCGACACGAATTTTAGCTTTCTAGCTCACATTACAACATTGAGGACAATGTTGGTTTTAAGTGTGGGTGAGAGCTCGGGTGCCCTATTCTTCTAAAAAAAAAAAAAATCCATTTTTAGATTAGCTTTTAATAATTAGATTTTAGTAGTTAATGCCTTTTTCCAACCCCAATGACGAGCTATGGACTTAGCTTGTTGTGATTGTAAATAGATTGAGCATGATCTAGGACTTTGAATTTGTTTTGTGATTAAGTGTATATGTGATCTATGCTTGATTATATGTGTGCACATAGCCTATGGTTAGGTTGGTTCATCATAATTAGAGAAGCATATAGATGATTTGATTGACTTGCATGCCCTTATTTGTGAGCTTTTGTGTTTATATCCACAGTGTATTCATCATTCATTCTCTTATTCTGTCATGTGTGCACAATTTCATGACAATGCATATCTAGAACTTGCTTGAGACCTCTCGAGGCTACTTGTTAACTCACAACGGAATGGAAAGGATTGAGGCATTAGGCTTAATTACCACCATGGCCAAAGAAGCATGTGCCCAAAGATATTTACCACTAGATTGCCACTTTGAGCCTATTTATATTTTTAGCCTTTTTGTTCATTACCACCACAAATTCCTACCTAGCCTATACACTTTTATCCTACCCTTCCATGTTAGTTGGTGAAGCGATTCGAGAGAATGACTTTATGTTTGAGTGCTGTAAAAGAAAAGAAAAAAAGTCAAAAGTGTGAGGTTACAAAAGAATAAGTGTGGGGGTGAGTGATTTTGTATAGAAAAAAAAATAGTTTCAGAAAAGTTCAAAAAAAAAAAATAGTATCGTCTATAGTTGTAGTGTGGGTTGTACATTGGGTTTTAGAGTGAGTGACTTAGCATTCGAAAGCAAAAGTCTTAAATCTCTACAAGAGAGAGTCGCTTCATGGACTTCTATGGACTTTGTATTTCCTTATCCTTCATTTCACTTAACCACTTGCCCTTAGCCCCATTACAACCAAATAAAAGACCTCTTGATCTTGAATATTGTGAACTACCTAGTGGAGATGGGATTGAAAAGCAAGCACATGGCGGCGTGTGTTGTGAAATTTCTTTTGAGTGAAATACATGTAGCCCCTAAACACTTGAGTGGTAATATTTACTGAACCTTTATGAGTTTAGTGGGTTATATCGGGTCTTCTATGTGCATATTTGATTATGGTGGATTGATGTGACACATGGTCTACAAATGCATATACCTTGAGCATTTCTCACATGTGCATCTTAATTGCCATACAAATTCAAAAATCTTATGTTGTGCTTACATCTACTTCGTGGTCATCTTCATAATTAGTTCTCCAAGGGTTATGGTTGGAAAGGCTAATACTACACTTCTTTTATGTTTGTAAGTTAGTAGATTTTTCGATTAGATTTCATTTAGTTTGCTTGAGGACAAGCAAAATTCAAGTGTGGTGGTGTGATTACACGCATTTCCAAAACACTAAAAATAAGTTAATCAGCAAATCAATTATTATGTAATTAATCTATTTTTTATTTATTGGGTAGAAAATTAGCGGAGTTACGGAAATGAGATAAAAAGGCGCAAAATTGGAGCAAATTGGAGTTTCCGAGAGAAAGACGAAATAGTGGCTCCGGTCAACCATGGTCAATGTCAGCGAGAGAAGTGAAACCCATCTACTTCCTAGATGGTTGGTGTAGAAATATATTGAGATCGTGGAGAGAGAGAGAGAGAGAGAAAATAAAAGAAGAATAAAAAGCTGCAGCACGTGGTGGTCTGTCAATTAAGTAATTGAGCAATTGCTTAATTACGGAAACGGCTGCTAATACCCCGTAGGCTGCGGAGCAAAAGGAGGAATCAGCCCGAGGAGAGGTTCGCGTCTGATTAGCTAGTTGGTGAGGCAATAGCTTACCAAGGCGATGATCAGTAGTTGGTCCAAGAGAATGATCAGCCACACTGGGGCTGAGACACGACCCAGACTCCTACGAGAGGTAGCAGTGGGGAATTTTCCACAATGCTGCGTGGAGGTAGAAGGGGTCTGGGTAGAGACCGAAGGTCTTGAGCGACCGATCTGGCAGAACAACTCAAAAGATAAAGAAGTATTGCTAATTTCTTCATGCTCGTTCTAAGTTCGAAGTACCATTTGTACAAATAAGAACCCCCTTCGTTACATGATTTCTTCTTCATGTAGATAGATATAGGATCTATGGAGCAATTACTTAGAAGTACATTTTGTACGAGGTGGTAGGCATTATTGGTCAAGAGGAAGTAATAAATTGAGGTTGATCGGGACCAATGCTGCGAGCGTCCGGAATACAATGGGATCTTCGTAAAGTTGATCAGTATGAGTGTTATGACGAATTTGATTAGGAAGTACAATGGCAAAAAGAAGGGGATTTGTTGGCTCGTTATCTAGTCTGAATTGGTGAACTCCAGGCGAATATGAAGCGCATGGATACAAGTTATGCCTTGGAGTGAAAGACAATTTCGAATCCGCTTTGTCTACGAACAAGGAAGCTACAAGTAATGCAACTATGAATCTCAAGGAGAGTTTGATCCTGGCTTAGGATGAATGCTGACGGCATGCTTAACACATGCAAGTCGGACGGGAAGTGATGTTTCCAGTGGTGGACGGGTGAGTAACGCGTACCTCGTTTGTTACAATTGCAATACTTCCTAAAAAAAGCTCGTCCATTGGACTAAGAAGGTAAAGGAAAAAGTGAGTTGGATCCTCATCCTCAAACCAGTGATTTTCGTGGGTTGTTGTTCCTAAGTAATTTAATTGTAGGAGTTAAATATTAAAATAATTTGAAAAAACAAGAACATCAAATCCACAGGATCCACACAAGGAAAAGCACTTGCCATTCGTTGGTTACTAGGGGCATCTCGAAAACGTCTAGGTTGAAATATGATTTTCAAATTAAGTTTCGAATTAGTGGATGCTGCCAACGGGAGTGGCGATGCCATCCACAAAAAGGAAGAGACTCATAAAATGGCAGAGGCACATTTTCGTTAATCCATGAACATGATCCATATAGACCCATGGATCCATACATCTCGATCGGAAAAGAAAGAATCAGAATTGAAAGAATCAGAATTGATCGATATATTTCTCGAAACAAACGAAAAGGAAACGAAAGACGAAACGTAAATTGTGGATCAACTAAGCCCTCTCGGGGACTTGTTTAAGAATAAGAAAGAGGAATCTCATGTAAATACCATGGAATAGGGTTTGATCCTATTCATGGGGATCCCGTAAAAATTCCATTCCAAAAAGAGAAAGTTCGAAACAATTGGGATTTTTTGGAGATTGGATGCAGTTACTAATTCCGGTGGAGTGATGAAATGCGTAGAGATCGGAAAGAACATCAACGGCAAAAGCACTCTGCTAGGCCGACACTAACACTGAGAGACGAAAGCTAGGGGAGCAAATTGGAATAGATACCCCAGTAGTCCTAGCCGTAAACGATGGATACTAGGCGATGTGCATATTGACCTGTGCAGTGCTATAGCTAACGTGTTAAGTGTCCCACCTGGGGAGTACGTTCGCAAGAATGAAACTCAAAGGAATTGACGGGGGACCCGCACAAGCGGTGGAGCATGTGGTTTAATTAGATGCAAAGCGAAGAACCTTACCAGGGCTTGACATGCTGCGAATCCTCTTGAAAGAGAGGGGTACCTTTGGGAACGCGGACATAGGTGGTGCATGGCTGTCATCAACTCGTGTCGCAAGGTGTTGGGTTAAGTCCCGCAACGAGCGCAACCCTCATGTTTAGTTGCCACCGTTGAGTTTTTTACCCTGAGCAGACTGCCGATGATAAGCCAGAGGAAGGTGAGGATGATGTCAAGTCATCATGCCCCTTATGCCTTGGGCGAGACACGTGCTACAATGGCCGGGACTGTGGCGACCCGAGTGGGTATACCACAGAGCCATAATATTAAGCCAATAGGAGCTTGATACGTCGTAGACGTACCATAGACCTACCAACTTAATACTACAAGGCCTTTTGAAATACGAATTTTAGAAAATAGGAGACAAAGAAAACTTTTAAGAAAGGACTTTCGATTAATAATCCAATATTCAAATTAACAAGTCTGGAAATGCTTCAACTTAAAGTGGGCAAGTGCACTGTGACACCTTAGGGCTTACATCATAACCGAAATGAAAAGAGTTCAACAGCAACAATGAAACAAAGGGTGAGGCACTCTCCCAGGTAGGCGGAGTTCAACTGAGCTCAACATTGAAAGAAAAGCGAGTAAATTGATAGAGTACCAAAAGGGAAGAACTTCAAGCAACAGGGACAGCAACACACGGACTCGGCCAACAACCCACTTCTAGTCCAGATCTTCCGGAGTGACCTCGTTGTAACTTGAAATGTAAGGGTGAGCATTTATTCCTCGCTAACCCAATAGGGGCCGACCCAACCTTAGTTAGGTTTGAAAACTAATAAGAAAAAACATAGTTACTAGATTATAGATTGCGCGCATTTGTAAAATCAAGTAAAACAAATGCAAACAAAAATAATCATCGTTGTCCTTTTTCAGGAAATCATATGCAGCATACTTCACACAACTTGGAGCTCCAAGATACTTACCTGCCGGCTAATCTAAAACAATCGGTGACCGATCCGGTTGGTCATCCTTCGAGGACCGGCCAGCTACTCTGTAGTCCTTTTGACTACAAGTAGCGAAAGTGTCCATTTCAATATGGCCCTGAGTGTCCTATAACTGGTTCACCGTCAGTACTCACCCTTCCTCGACGCACATAGGAGCACAACCCCCTCCGGAGGTTCACGGTTATCGACACCATGGGATACCTAGAAATCAACGCGTCTAGGTCCCATTCACTTTCAGGTCACAAGTACAAACATACAATGGGGTACAGTGTCTCAACATGTAAGCCTAGCCTCGGTTTTCAAAATCACCAATTATCAGTTATGAAAACACAGATATCACGAGGCATCGACTAATGAACAACCAAAAACGTACTTGCAGACAACATACTATTATACTAGAGCATTCCACATATATAGAAAAGCCTCTAACAAGGAAGGGACAGCTTACCCTGCCTAGAAATGCTGGCGTATTCCACACTCTGGTGCTTTCCGCTTAAGCTTCCTTAACGATCGTGTTTCTTGAACCATTACTTAGTTTGTAAGTAATTATCCAGGTAAACATCATGACCAACTCTAAGTAATCGCGCATACTAAATCCTTTTTATTTCAATGAGGTCATTTATTATTTCTTTCAACTTTTACCAATTTGGGAAACTAACTTCTTTCTTAAAAAGGAAAACGTCTTTATAGCTCCATTAAACTATCGCCAATCCGAGCGACTAAAGTCGAGTCGATCCTCTCGTTTTACGAGGTCGGTCAACCTTGGTCAACCCTCGGAGTTAACTTGACCTGTGACCTTGACTTCTAACTTTTGACCAAAGTATTCCTTTATTTACCATTATTTCTTATTCATTAAAAATAAATAAGTAAATAATTATAAATAAAACTTTACTTCTATTTTTACCCATTTACTCCTCCTTTTTCACCTTTTTATTTTTACCGTAATTTTTACCTCCTCACTTTCACTTTTATCTTTTTACCGAATTTACCTTCACTTTTTACCACTTTACCACGGTAAAACTCCTTTAATTCAAATTTTAATCATTTCTTCATTATCTTTTTCTTCCAAAAATCACTACAAGAATATTGTGTATTGATAGCACAAATTAATAGCGTTTTTCTCTTAAGTGCTATTGTTTGTCACTTTTAAGACCCAAAAAAAAAAAACAATATTGAAACGCTATTAAAACTCTGTAAATGTTACCGCTAGTAGAAAAGTGAAGGCGGGATTAAAAATTTTGGTTTCGCGGTTCGGCTTATTGATTAGAGCGTTTAGCTTATCGAATGAATAAAAAAACAACGGGAGTTATTAGAGCGTTTTCACTCCACCGCTGCCTTCATCGCCATTCTCTCTCCTCCTCCTCTCATCCTCTCGCTCTCCTTCATCATTGCCGCTGCCGTCCTTGCCATTCTCTTCAATTCCTGTGAGGTCACCAGAAAAAGTGAGATTGGGTATTCTATTCCTTATGTTTTGGTCTTCTAAGCGTCGTGTTATGGTGGTTTTCTTTCACAAGTGAGATTGGGTATTTGGACTGAGTTTTAATCTATTTGGGTTTTTGTTTCCCTTGATTTCTTCGATGGGTTTTTCTGTCTCTTGAAGATTGGGTGCTTTGATTTCGTGTTTGTACTGGTTTGTGAAAGTTATTTGTTGTTTTTGCAGTTCTGATTGAGCAAGGCGATTTGAGGGGACTCTCTGCTCTTTCTCAAACTAGACAGCAGAGCTGCTTGTTGATGTTTCTCAATCATCTGAACGACCAATATCTCCAACTCTCTTTGGAATTTTCTTCGAGGTTCGTTTCACTTCGTTCGCTTGGTCATGATCGATTTATGTTCCAACAGCTCTCTCTTGCTTATTTTTGACTTTTGCTTATTCTGTTTGTGGGTTTATTGCTTAATTTTAGTGGAAGGTTCACTACTATTTAAATCGTTTATAGGAGTTGGTTTTGGTTGCTGACGGTGGGTGAGAGAAACGAAAGAGAGAGATGGAAACCAGAAAGAAGAGTAAGAGGACGGGAAAAGAAAAGGGAGAACAGGGAGATGAAAAGAGGAAGAAGAAAGAAAAGAGAGGGGAGGGGAGCACAACTAGTTGAAAAAGAAAGAAGAATGAGAAGTACAAAGGGTGATACGCTAAAAGTAAGCGCGCAATTTAACCCTGCATGTAGTTGTTAGTATAGAATAAGTAGGGATCGTTCTAACCGGGGATTGAGGGTACACCTGTAATTGCAAAAACAATTAATTAATTAGTAAAAGTAAAATGTATTATTTACAAAAATAAAACAAAGAAATAAAAATATATACATGTAAACATAAAGAGGGGGGTTTAGGATTAATAAATTGAAAATTAAAATAAATAAAATAAAGAAAACGTAAAAAACATATATACATGGGTGGAACGCAAGGAACAAAGATCGAAACCAATTCCATGTAATCAAATTCGATTCAAACCCTATAATTGATCATCTAAGTCATGAGAAAGGAGTTGATCATGTGAAATATTCGAAAGCAAATAATTTCCCATTTTTTACTTTTCAATGCTAATTAACCTAAGTGAAAGCACAAAGATTAATTCTATCAAACATGTAATCAAGCCCTAGAAACCTAGTCAATCATGACATGTTTAACGCATGAAACACATAGAAAGGCTATCAACTCAAGTGTACAACCTAGTTATGAATAAGTTCACCTATTTGCAATCCTCTTCAATTGAACTCGACCTTTGTCCAAAGCCTTTACTACTTTTGATTCAAGTTACACAAAGCAAAAAGTTGATTCATGTTCTTAAACCTAGCACCAATTACATGCAAATCCTATAAGTGTCGACCCAAATAAGATAAACATATAAAAGTTTTCTGTAAAGCAAATTCAATCGAACAAACTCACATAAGCAACTTAGAATCACAATTATAGAATTCGAAAACTTTATTTAAACATAGAAATTGGGCTTAAACTTCGCCCTAAACGTTAGGTTAACTAGAAACAAGTTCATACGAAATCAAACAAGGAAACCAAAAAGGTTACAAGGAAAAGGAACAAATTACACCGTGAGTGGAGATGGAGATGGAGATCTTGATGGTTGGATCTTGAATCTTGGAAGCAAGCCTTCAAGGTGGATGATGGAGGATATGATCTTCACGGCTCCTTCTTCTTCTTCATCTCCTTGCTTGAAAACGCAGAACTTTGCAACTAGAGAATGGAGAGAATTTTTTTGAATGAAGAGGTGTTGTGGTGTTGTAGTTTGATGGTGTTAGAACATCTAGCATAGGGGGGTTTATATAGGGGAAGGCAAGGCTTCATGAATTTAATTTCCAAGGAATTTCCTGGTTGCACCACACAGCTCCAACCAATGAATTAATGCCACGTCAGCTCTGCCATGTCATTCAACCAATCAGGAAGCTCCAAAATCAATCCCTAATCTTTCCAAATATATTATTGCTGATTTTCCCAAGATTTTATCTGATTTTTCTCTTAATTTTCGGCCAAAATAATCTTGAGTGAAAATAGGAATGAATCGGGACTTGTTTTGGACCTTTTCTCCCTTAAATCTCTCCATGACTTTATCCTTAACATCCTCCCCTTGATTTTCTCTTGATTTCCACATTAAAATTGCAGATTTTATTCTCTAATTTCAGCCAACATATCTTGAGGGAATTAAGGAACGAATATGGACTTGTTTTGAGCCTTTTCTTGTTGCACAATCCCTTGAAATTCTCCCTTGATTTTCTCCTTGATTTTTCACGTTATCTTCATGATTTCCCATGGAAAAAATCAGATTTAATCTCCCATAATATCTCCCACGTCATCTTCAAGCCATGTAGTCTCCTAATGCCTTCAGGTTTCGTAGCCTCATCAGGATTCCTAGTCGGACCAGGAAAACTCCATTTCTTCATTTCAGCTCATTTCTGCATCCCTTCTGCCTTTAAGCTCATTTCTTCTCCATTTATTCAATGTACCTAGAAAATAGAAACTAAATTAAAATTGATTAAGTAAAGGAAATAACTAAGCAAAATATGGGGAAATAACTATTAAAACATCGCATTAAAATGCTCCTATCAAAGGGGGAGACGGAGAGGGATTGAGAAGAGAGAATTTGTGAGTTTGGGGTTTTTCTCAAAGGCTGGGATTGGGTATTTCTAGATTGGAGGAGAGTGAATTAACATGATAGTGAGCATTCCAGTGTTTTGAAGATAGTGTATTCTGTAGACAGGACAAAATTTATAACACTGCTCGGAATTTTGAAATAGTAGGAGAATGATTACTGGACATACTTTCAATTAGTTGGTAATATAGTAGCTGATTTAGAGAGAGATTTGTATGGTAACGTTATTTTAGTTCAAACTTTATATATATGTATAAGGTTCATCTTTTCTCTTTCAAAACAAGTTGAATTGTCAGTTTACCAGTTCCAATATGCATGTATGCAATTTCGGTTTCTGTTATTTCATGCTCCCAAGTTTACTGGTTTTGGTTTCATAATTTTTTTTTCCTGCTCATGCTAAGCATATGCATTTTTTTAATTTTAATTTTTTTTTCCTTTGCTTAACCTGTGCATAATCTGCTGTCTTTTTTTTTACCTCATAATTTCTTAACACTTTAGATTTATTATTTGTTACTTAATTAAATCTCAACATTGCTGCTAGGATATTCAAGGACAATAAGTTTGTGTGGCATAACTGGTTTGAAATTGTTTTCTCAACACAAGTAGTAAGTTCCACCCCCCCCCCCTCCTCTCTCTTCCTTTTACGTATCAAGAAACTATGGTACATTAATTGAAAAAATATAGTGAGAACATCCTATTGTCTCACTTGTTTCTAGATTATATATATGCATGATAAATATGTTTATAGATTTTAATTTATGCATGTACCTCAGATACTATATGTAATTAATTCCACAATGAATAATTTGCTTAACTTTCAGAACTTGTTTTCGAATTTTAAGCACTTCCATAACTCGTAAGTAGTTGTTGTTTGAATTATAGATTTTGCTTGCCTACAAATTACATGAATATATGATGCTGGATAAAGATTGGGTGCGTCTTCACAGGTAAAAACTATTGTACTTGGCTGATATAGAATCTGAAAACTTCGATTATAGAACAACAATATTTTCTTCTTTTCTTTTTCTGTTATGTTTGATCATAGAGCTGATCCCGAGTACGAGAAAGGGGCATGGAATTTTGTGAAAACGGTCACAAAGAACCTGGGAAACCCTGATAGAGAAAAAATAGCAATCTTGGAGGAAGAGATCATTGAGACTTTGTGCATGCTCGAAAGGTTCTTTCCACCTTCTTTTTTTGATATTATGGTGCACTTAACGGTTCATCTTGGAAGAGAAGCCCGACTATGTGGTCCTGTTCATTTTCGTTGGATGTATCCCTTTGAGAGGTACGAAATATTTCATTTAAAAAAAAATCTGAATAGTTTGTAGTTGATGCATTACCAACACTACTGTTGTATTGATTATTTTCAGATATATGAAAACACTAAAAGACTACGTCCGGAACCCTGCAAGACCAGAGGGGTGTATCGCTGAATCATATCTTGCAGAAGAGTGCATGAGGTTTTGTAGTGAGTTTCTGAAAAAAACAATACACGTGGAGGAAAAACAAGTTCGCAATGACGATTTTGGCAATGAAGTGATTCTCGAAGGTCGTCCAATTTCCGGAGCCACATCGATCACATTAAGTGATAGAGAGAAGAAAATTGCACATCTTGCTGTGTTAATGAATACAGCTATGGTGGATCCATATTTAGAGTAAGTAAAATTGCATTTTATATTATTCCAGTGTTTCAATATGTTTAGATATCAATTGGAAGTACTGATTTAGTTTTCTGCTACTAGCATACACTTGGAGGAGTTACAAGAGTCAAGCGAACGCCTTAGAAATGATGCAACCTTACTTTGGAATAGACATACTGAAAAATTTGCAGAATGGATAAAAAAGAAGGTTAGGTGAACTGTTCCCTGCCTTATTTTTATTAATTTTCATTTTCTTAGTAGCTCTACTTAATTAAAATAATTCATATAACTTTTTATTGCTCAAACAGATTCCTATTGATTCAAATAATCACTCGGAGACATTGAAATGGATTGCATATGGTCCACGGAGTAGTGCGTTGTCTTTTACTGGGTATATTGTCAACGGGCAGCGGTTTCACACAAAAAATATTGACAGAGAAACGCAAAACAGTGGGGTGACTTATGATGCAACTAGCATGTGTAGGGCAAGCGCAAAAGATACTGCACAAGTGCCTGATTTGGTTACTTACTATGGAACGTTGACAGATATAATATTACTAGACTATCACGTATTCTATGTTCCAGTCTTTAGGTGTCAATGGGCAAATAAAGGTAATGGTGTTAAGGTTGAAGATGGATTTACCCTTGTGAACCTTCACCAAAGTCAAGTATCATTTGCGAGAGATCCATACATCCTAGCATCTCAAGCAAAACAAGTCTTTTATTCAAGAGAAGATGATTCCTCTAATTGGTATGTTGTATTGAAGGCACCACCAAGAGGTTACCATGAGCTAGAGGTCGACGATGAAAATGCAGATGTAGCCTCAATGCCACCAGAAATTGACATGGATATTGACGAGTCTAGTGATGAAATTAGATATGTCAGGGAGGATTGTGAAGGCATATTTGTGTAAAGGCATAGTAGTGACGAAGTTAGTCATGATTTGGGTTATTTTTTTGTTCAAGAGTGATTGATTTGTCTCTTCAATATATTATATGCCTAATTTTAAGTTAATGGATATATACTTACAGCTATTTTTTTTTTTGAACAGGTGAATAACAATGGCTGGTGATGCAAGGATGAGAAGTTCACACAAAAGGAAACATGCTCGGGAAGCCACACAAGCATCAAAGGGGATAAGAATATACAAGTTAGTCCAGAACTATGTCAAGATACATCAAACCCATGTGATGAGAGTCCAGAACCTAACATCCAAGACCACTCACCTTCCACAAAAGAAGTGGTACAAGAAGATGTACCACCGTCACAAGATTCAGCTGCAGACCCGAGAGGACTTAAGAAAACTAGGGGTCCAACAAAAATGAAAGATATTGCTGTGGAGCCTGGAAGTCGAATTCATGTTGAATTTACTGATAAAGGTGAACCATGTGGTGAGGGCTCAGTTAGTTTGTCTTCTTATTTAGGCCCACTTGTACGAGAACACGTACCTGTAACACTCCACGATTGGAGGAAGCTTGGTGATGAAATAAAAGTAGTTTTGTGGAAATCAATTCAGTATTATGTTCCATTACTCTAGCCTCACTCTGACATACAAGTTATTCATACTAGCATTTTATAATTTTGTTATATTGCTGCATTACTTTGCTAATGCTTTCTAAAATATTAGGTCGGTGATCTCTATTATAAATGACAAGTTTGGCTATTTCATACAAAATTACCTCTAGCTTTCTTTGTTTCTTTTATTAAAATGTCTTCTAGCTAATTGTATATAATCTTCAGGCAAGATTTGACTTGGAGGAGGAATGGCAGAAGGCTGTCGTATTTAAATCGATGGGATGTATATGGAGGGCCTCAAAGTCAAGGTTAGTGAGCCAAATACAGGAGGCCAAAAACAAAGGAGAAAGACTTCGACTGCAACCTAAGAACATTCAAAGTAGAGCAGAGTGGAAAAGGTTCATTCGTGCAAAAACTAGTCCAGCATTTAAGGTACAATATTTAAAAAGTCCTTCAGCAGCTATTTCCTTCTGAAAGATTGTACAGTTATAATCATGCTAAAATAAAATGATTTCAGGCTGTCAGTGATAAGTATAAGGCAATTAGGCGCAAGCAAATCCCACACACATGTAGCCGAAAAGGAATGGCTCGATTGGCAGAAGATATGGTGATACATATATTTCATACTCATATGCATTTTTATGTTACAGTTGACATATTTTAGAGCTCTAATGACTAATCTCTCATAACCAGAAATAAATTTATTTTCTTTCTTATAGAAAAGGAATAGTGCCGACCCTTCTTCTGTATCTAGAGTAAAAGTTTGGATCAGATCACGTACCAGAAAGGATGGTAAACCAGTAAACACTGAAGTTTCTGAAACTATAGTAAGGGCATGCATTATGTATCTAGAGTTTTGTGTAAATTTATATAACCTATTAAATGTTTTGGGTTTCTAACAGTTGATATTATTTATATGTTCAATTATTTAGGAGAGGGTGAATGTAGTTGAAAGTGATTTGCCATCATCCTCAACAACTAATGTGAGAGAAGATGCTCTGTCTAAAGTCTTAGGACACGATAAACCTGGACGACTAAGAGGAATGGGAAGAGGAATGACCATCAGCAAATTGGCATTCTTTCAGACTAAGGACAAGCATGTGGCTAAGATGCAAGAGCAACAAATTAACATGCAAGACAGGATAAATGATTTGGAGAACTTGGTCAATAAATTAGTGAAAAATAAGGTAAGTTTTGTTTATGTTATGATCAGTGAAAAGGAAAAATTCCAGCTATTGCTTGAAACTTTTTATTAATTGTAACCAAACTTGTTCTGTTGTTAGATTCAACAAAGTGAGGAAGAGGAGAAAACATCTCCAATGGTAAAATTATTTTCGTTGCATCTTTGAACTAAATGTGGCATTAAATATTCAACTAAAACTTATATCGATTATCGTGTTTGTCATTCCTAAATTGCAGAGCGTCAACACCAACTCATTGAATAAGTGCAAGCTACTAGATTGGAGCGGAACAGAGGACATTGTTGCTGAAGGTCGTTGGGTTTCAAGTGATCCAGAAGAGTCTGTCAATGAAATTCCCTTGGGACCTAATGCAATGAAAGTCTTGGTTGATGTCTCAAATAAACCAGATGCTTTTCTTTGGAGGCCTACATCTAATATGTTTTGTTTTCAACATGCTCAAGGTAAAACTATAGCATAGCCAGCTGACAGAGTTATTTTTCAAATGGATCAGCAGTCTGAGGACCAAGACAATTTATCTATGCCTTCGGTAAAATATTCATATCCTCTTATTTTTTTCTTAAGTTGTTGTATCCTTTATTATATAACTACAGTTGTATCTTTTATCTATGCCTTCGGTAAAATATTCGTCACTCTTGTATATTCATTGTTGATAGAGTTCGTATAGCAACTCAAGGAACAAGTGCAAATTATTTGATTGGACTGGAAAAGATGAAATAGTTGCAGAAGGACGTTGGCATTCAAGTGATCCAAAAGCGTTGGTAAATGGTATTCCTCTTGGACCTAATGCCATGATAGTTTGGGTAGATATTCCAAAGAATCATGAAGCGTTTTTATGGAGGCCTACAATTGATATGACATGCATTGAAGATGCCGTGAATTCTGCTATAGCATGGCCTGCTAACAAAGTTGTTTTGGAAAAGATATCAGAAAGTCAAGATGGTGAAAATGCATCCTCTCCTTCGGTAATAATTTTTTTTTTCCGTATATTGTCATTGATCATTGCTGAACATATGTGTATGGATCTTGTCCTCAACTCAATATATTTTTTCTTGATAAACTTGGTAAAGTGTCAACTCCAAATCAAAGAAAAGGTGCAAGTTGTTGGATGTTAGTGGATCGGGACAAATAGTTGCTGAAGGACGTTGGTCCTCAAGTGATCCAGATCAGGTTGTTCATTTTGTTCCCTTGGGGCCTAATGCTATGAGAGTTTGGGTAGATACACCGAAAGTCCCAACTACAACCCTTTGGAGGCCATCATCTGAGCTGGAAATTATTGAAGATGCTATTGGTACTACAATAGCATGGCCAGCAGACAAAGTGGTTTTCTTTTAGAACTCCGGTATGCATTTAAACTCTTATGTTTATATTTCTTCCCAAATAATTTGTTAACATTGACAAAATTTCTCTAGCTAGTTGGTTCTCAGTAAGTTGTTGTAGGAAACTAAGTTAATGAAGAATGACTACTTGTTTGATTGCCTTTGCTTTTTATTTCTTATTTTGTGACAGTTCAGAGATGCTAAGAGAGCTATATATGAAGGTTAGAAGCTACTAATGGACTGATGTGGTCATGAATGATAGGAGTTGCGCACAAGTACTTTTTGATTGAGACATTGTAGTACTTGTTTATCTTTTCCTTGGATTAATTATGCAAACTGATCGACTACTAGCTTTTGAGACAATTTTATTGAATTGTATTTGAAATTCATGTATGAAGTTTGAGTATTGAGGAGACGATTGACATTTATTTTTGTATCATCTTCATGCTTTATATGAAATTTTGTACTAGCTAGCTATAAAATTAATGTCTAGACAATGACAACGTTTCTTAAATGCTATGAAACAGGATATGTAAATGTGTTATGAATTTTCATTTGATAGCACTAGATAAGTGCTACAGAAAACTGAACAATAGCGTTTACTATCACCAGAAGAGGTCAATTTATAGCACTTGAGAAATGCTATGGAAACCAAGACAATAGCATTTGTTAAATGCTATGATAGGTCAAACTACAGCGCTTAGAAAATGCTATTATTAACTCGACAGTAGCATTTTTCAAACGCTACTAGAGGTCAAGCAATAGCGCTTCAAAAACGCTATCAATATAAGACGTATTATAGCATTTCCGGAAACGCTATGACTGACCCTGTACCTATTATAGCTCGGGCAGACATAGCGTTTACTAAAACGCTATTGAATCCTACCATAGCGTTTTTCGAACGCTATAGATGAAAATCTATGGTGTAGTGAATAAAGACTTTCTTTTCTTCTTCCTTTTCTTTTTCTTTTGGTCTAAATTACACATCAAAACCACCAAAATCTTCAATACCAATTTCCAATACTTTAAAAATTAAACCAATAAATTCCTACTAATTAAACCCTCCTCAAATATCCAATTTTCATAATTTTCCACCAACAAAAATAGCTCAACAAAATCAAAATCAACAAAATAGATTCCAAAAATTCTAGGGTTTGTCCAAAATCCATTCCTTACCCTTTCTTCTCCAAAACTCACGGCCTTTCCTCCTCCTTAGTCTTCTTCACCTACAAATCCATCCAAAATCAATGAACATCCAAAATCTCGAAACAAGGTTGCATGGGATAGATCCTTACCACAAATCCTTGCCAAACCTGTAGCCTAGCCTCTTGGTTTAAGGGAAAATCGGGTTCATGCACCAAAATCACAAATCAAAATTAAAAACTTGAATTTGAGATGAAATAAGTATAGATCAGATGAATAGAGGTTAGATTAGGAGGAAGATTACCTTGATTTGAACTTAGAATGAAGAAATCACAAAAACCCCCAAATTGGCTTCGGGTTCTAGGGTTTTTGGAGGATTGAATGGCCAAATCTCATGATTTTGGTTGGAGAAATGGGTAGAGGGAATGAAGAGGAGAAAATCTGGAAATTTTGGTGCGGATTGGAGTTCCAGCGGCGTCCGGAGAGAGAGGGAGTCGGATGAAAGAGAGGGAGTCAGATGAAAGAGAGAGAGAGAGAGAGAGAGGAATGTGAGAAAATGAGGCTTGGTGGCTAGGGTTTGATGTTATGAGCCTTTAAATACCTCCCCTTAAATTTAATTGTGAAAAGTCTAATTTACCCTTCCTTTGGGGCCAACTGGGCTTGGGCTGCTCATATTCCCTTTTTCTCGTAATTTTCCTCAAGCCCACTCCGAAAATACAACTTCCAATATCCTTATTTCTCTGACACTTCACCGAATCCTTTCGGAAAAAATTTCTGGGCTTGTCCTAAGCCTTGATACTTTAAGAAAAGTTTCCTAGACCCAAATTGGATTTTCTCTAAATTCTTAATCCTTTAAAATAGTTTCAAAGTCTTAACCTAATCGCAAATATTTTTGTACCTTACGAATACGTAGTCTCATACGTTGCACGACAAAATAAAATAAACAAGAAAAAGTATGAGGGTCTACAGGGACAAAGGGTCGCGATCCCACGAGGGTGAGCTAACTCCAAAAACCCGTCCTCAGTTCGGATTGTAGGCTGCAACTCGCCTACATGAAGCCGGAATCGCTAGTAATTGCCGGTCAGCCATACGGCGGTGAATTCGTTCCCGGGCCTTGTACACATTGCCCGTCACACTATGGGAGCTCGCCATGCCCGAAGTCGTTACCTTATCACTAAAATACCCCTAGAGAGGGATAGGGCAAAACAGAGCTAAAAGGGTTTTCCATAAGATGTGAAATGAAAACTATTAGCCCCACAGGAGGTTTGTGAATAAGTGATTGTCCCCCTCAAGCCAATTGTATGCAACCACCTCACCATTTTTCTTTTATTCTTTCCTTTCTCTCAAGAAACCACCGAGACCCCTCATCCTCTCTCTTCGAACACACAGTCTATATATATTCATTCTACCCTAGAGAGCCACACAGCCACCATCATCATTCATTCTCTCTGTCTCTCCCTTCAACCATTGAAACCACCCACACCCATTACTATTTTCCTTTTTTTTTTTTTTTTTGTCTTTTCACTCGCTCCTCTACACCAAATCTTCATCAACTTTTCAAGGAGCATCAAAATTTGAGATTGGGTAAAGTGAGAAGCCATAAATCAAGGCTTGTTATAATTGCTCCATAGCAATTTGTGACTTGTTCTTGTTACTTCTCACTCCTCTTCACCTTTACCTCTTTAATTGATGTATATTGTTGTCGATTTGTTGATGGGTTGTGAGTAGTCTATTTAGGAAACTAGGGTTTGAGCCCTACCATGGATTTAATGTAATAAATATGTTTTGATTTAATGGTTTTCAATTTCGTGTTGGCATATGTTCTAATCTACATTATTTGGCTTACATGCATGATTAGGAGCTTGATTAACTCTTGAATGTGTAGATGAGCATGTCTAGATTAAAAATTAGGGGACCTAATCACTTCTCTAATTTTATGGCTAGAACACTAGCTTAGAACATGGTTAGTTAAAATATTAATTTTGATTGCCGTATTGGCTAGCATGGGAACCTTGATTCTAGGATTCTTCGCCTTTTGGTGCAACTAGAGGCCCTAGCAAGGCTCTAGATTGTCCCAATTGAGTTTCTACGACCCTTGATTCGGAGTAGGAATACCCTTTAAGGAATCTAATGACCCATGAGCCTTGAAAAGCCTTGGGTACGGTTCTTGATGTCATTATGAATTGTTTGACCATTGTAGAAATATATTTGTGCATTAAATTTGGCTAGGAGGATACTCTAGTGACCTAATTTCCATTTCTTGATTAGTTTCTATTATCTTTATTTTTAGTTACAATTTTAATTTTCAATTGTCATTTTTATTTTTCGCAATCAAAATCAATTTTTACAAACCACTTTCATTGTCCATACCACTTGGTTGTGAGCTTCCGCATTCACTTGTGGTTCTCTTGACCCATTTTAGGCGGTTGTTCCGAGCCAGGCATGTAAATAGCTTGGTGCTATTTTTTAGGTTTTTTTTTGTTAAATTGTTAGTAACTTAGTAATCGGCATAACTAAGGATTGGAGTTAGTTTTTCAATCCCCGTGGTACGATAATTTTGGGTCCAAATATTTTCTAATTCTTTGATGACCGTGCTCTTATTTCGCGTAAATTGCATTTAAGCATTAAATCATTGTCCATAGAGCATGATAATAATGATATCCGAGTCACCCTAGGTTTGTTGCTAGAACATGGATTTTTTTAGCCAGTTTCTATGTCCAAAGTGAGCAACACGTTCAGTCTTGTTCTTGTCAACTCAAATATGTCATAAAGGATTGAATAAAGCATGAGGAGCTATATAATTAGGCTTTTTACTATCCGTTTAGAGTTTATTAGAATTTCATGAGCACCTCATGAAACTAGTATGTATCATGATAGAGTTAAATTCACCATTAGTGCCTCAACTCTTTCGCTCTGATCAATTTGATACCTAGACTTAAAATTTTGTATCAACGTGATATTTCTGTCAATGGTTTGTTCAAATAGAGAAGTATAAGTCATTTCACCAATTTTAAAACTTGGACTTACTTGTCTAGCGTTCAAATTTTTTTTCCCTCTTTTTCTTCAACTTCTTCTTCCTTATGCCAATCTGATGACTTCTTATTCAGAGTACGCTAGGCGCATGGGGTGAGGCCTGGTGTCGCTGACATGGGTTATCCTCATCAAAACTTCGTGAACCTAGTTATGGTGGCTGTGGGCCACAGTGGTAGTTGGAGACCTGCTAATGGACGAGAGAGAATCTAAATCCATTTTCTCTCTCTCTGCGTTGAGCCAAAGAAAACAACGGAGTTCCGTACAGACTCCATCAATCCACCCTGACATGTATAGGGTAGATGAGTACGTATCCACCATCATGTCATAACCCAGCAACCAGTTAATGATACATATTAAATCCAAGCAAAAAATCTGACAGCATAAATAAATGATAACACGAACCAACTTGCCCTAAGAAAACTAAGTATGAATTTATGAGTCAAATTCAACAAGAATAAAGCTACTGATTCCCCTTGATATAAGTAATGATTATTTGTTTTTCTTTTTAGTAAAGATAAATATATAACTCACCTCTCGATAAGATCTTAGTATGATCATGGCATCATGCACCCTTTGGCTTCCGCTCATCACTAGTGGGCATTTCGAACTAATCTTGGCTCTCAACGAGTCATCTGGCATTGAATTCATTGAACTAATTTGGGTTCCTAGACATAGGATTTTTCATTTTATTTTTTATTTTTGTCTGGTTTGAGTACAAGAATGGAATAATTCTTTTCTTATTTTTTTTGTCTTTTTTTTTAGGAGCTTCTATTCATACCTCCAAAATTGGCATTTGGACCTCTTTCTTTTTCCAAGTTATAGTTGACTTTGTCAATTCATGTCAAATTACTAATAAGGACACAAACAAGAAAAAATATATATATTATATAAAGAGTTTCTTCTTACCTTCAAGACAGTATGTAGTCTTTAACTTGGAGAAAACATTATTCTTCAACTTAGAGGAAACATGCTTCTCCAACGTAAATCCTAAAATATACATCAAAATCTATGGAAGAAAGTGACGGTTCAGTAATTGAGCAAAACATCCTTTTGGTGTCTTTGCACAAGGTATGAGTTTAGAAGTTTTATGTTCTTCTTTTTTCACTATCTTGATTACAATGGGTCTGTGTATTTGAAAATCAAGACATCTTCAGCTTTCAACCTTTTGCCTTCAAGCCATTGAGATATCCCAGATATAGACCCCATTCCCACAATTTTCTTGTTCTTTATTTTTCATGTACACTCATATATGTATTTCTATTACTATAAAATTCATAAGATTTTTTTGTTGTCGTTAAGTAGGTGAAGGGTTAAAGAATAGTACAATGGGTTTTTGGAGGGCGGTATGAATAGAATCTTCCAAGAAAATGGCTTTCATTGATTTTATTGGACAGTGGCCATTTTGGGAAAATTAGGGAGGTATAGATAGCATATTGGTTATTTGTAAAAGTAAATTGGAGGTCTATTAAGCAGGGAGGTCCAAATGCTAATTTTGAAGGTATGAATAGAAGTTTTTTTTTTTTCTCTAACAAATTGGTATGGAAGTACAATTTTATCCTTGAAAATGTTGTCACATGCATAACATGTGATCAGTTTTGACAAACCATCAAGGGAAGATTGATGGAAGTATCACGTTGATAGAAATTTTGAGTTCAGGTATCAAATTGATCATTTTTAATTGCTAGGTATCAAATTGGCCAGGGCAAAAGAGTTGAGGCACTAATGGTGAGTTTAACCCATCATGATGAGACTAGACCTTGTCCTCATATCACGCTATTATTACATGAAACCTCCTCCGCTACCAACTATTAATGTGACACAACAAGTATCGTGCAGCCCAGCTTGCAAATATAGACATTATTGTCATTATAGTCTTGCAATTTCATTTAGATTAGACTCTCATGTCCCCACATAATTCATTTTTTCTCGTTCTTTTCTTGCATTAATTACTCGCTTCTCATTATTTTATTGCATTAATTATATATTTCCTAACAGCTTTCCGGACAACTTCCCAAGTGTTTCCAAATAGTGGAGGAAAATTCATGGGAATGTTGGTTTCGTATCCCATGGGAAAGGTGAAGAAAAAGTTATTCTTTCTGCCAACCAAACAAGGCCTAACTAATTATCCTGTCATTGCAAGCATCACCATAACACAATTGGGGGATTTATAAAGCATATTCTGACACAAAAAGGAGAAACGTAGCGCACTACGCAGAAATTGAAATTACAAGATTCATCCGCTCCTTTTACTTTAAGATAGGTCAATCATAAGCTATGAAGCTATGCCTTACCGATGATCCTTTTCTTCAAACCAAACACAAATGACCACAGAAAAAGAGCAGCAGACATGAATTTCATATCAGGAAAGTTGCAAACCTTATTTTTATGTAAATACTGCAATAGAGTTTCATACAGCTGTAACCTGCCTTACCATCATGTCTCTAAACAATACCACAGGTTTATGTAAGCTGTACTCATCCCAACCTAATGTCAACTGTCAGGGTTTAGCATAAGTTTACAGAACACGAGGCTAAAAATGTTCATATTAGGACAGTGCTACAAGCAATTCCATAGAGATTCACAGCTTCCTAATGAGGAGAAACAACCTCTGATCAAGTTCAAAGTTCTTGAATTGAGCGGATTCCCCCTTCAACATCATTAAAAGCCCACCAAATTAAGCAATATTTACCTCCCTGAAGCCAAAGAAAAAGCTTTGTGACAATCATGTCTTTTTGCAATAAATGTTGTTTTAGGATATATTGCACAATTACAGGGATTTGAGTGAACTTGTCCAGGCTGATATGAGCTTATACCAATTCTAACAGCAGTTCTTTTTCAGGAAGCCTACATTCTATACTATTTTTTTCTTTGGTGTGGTGTGTGCTGGGGGAAGGGGGGACTCTCCTAATCTTAACCAATTTCCCCACCCTCCCTCACCATTTGGTATATAACTCAAGCGCATTGGATTTAACTTATCTGTTCTCATGAACAAATAAATGAAAAAGATGCTGGAAAAGAAAAAAAAAATACATACGCTTTAGGACGTTAAGAGCCTTCTGAAATTTTGTAAAGCTTCCCTTGCATGACATATTCATATTCATCAGCCAAAGTCTTGCGATTGCCCTGACCAAAAAAAGCAAAAAACAAAAAAGCTTTACCAGTTGAGCATAATTTGGGCCACTATAATTTGGTAAAGCAACTGAACAATGCAACAGCTACAGCTGCAAGCAAACATCCTAAAGGAAATGAGCAAATACTACATCATGAAAGCATGGAAAACACAGCATTTGCAATCATCTGTGGTAATCATTGTCAACTGTTAAAGATGACCTTGGTTTTATTGTCCTTCTGATTAAATACATCAGCTACTTGACTGAAAGTGCACAGCTATGGTATTGGCAAAATGTATATTAACATATAACCATAAGACATACACACAGAGAGAGATATATAGATATTATTGTTATACATTTAAATATTTATTTATTAAATATTTAATTTTATTTGAATGGAAATTATAGGCAGTTAAATATCTTGTAACTGTCATCAAGAAGTTACAACATATCTGTTGAAAGAGTTCTACTGAAACAATGCAACTGATGCATTTAAATCAGTAACACGTTCTTTCACGAACAGACATTTGACTCCTATAAAACAAGCATCAATTCCATCTTTCTACAATCAATTGATCTTGGAATTCCTTTCCATCAAAAGTTTCTTCTAAAACCATTCTAGCATACAAGAGAGTACCACACAATTTGTGTTCGTCAGTTTTCTAGATTGTAGTGCTTCTTCTGGAAAAAGTTAATCGTTGAATTCCTGGGAGACGTTTGTCAATTCCAATTACCCTTCAAGCACCGACGAGGGAGGCAATTTCGTCTTAAGGAAATAGAACCAAGTTCTAGCCTCGATTAGTATCAGAAAAAGGTTTGTCTTAATTTTCTATTTTTTCTCTATGTGATTTGATATATCAGAGAATAATTGCAGCAATATTTCTTTTCAAATTTTCCAACAATCTTAAGACGAAAACTCTCTTAGTTATATCGTATTGCTGTAATCTAAACTAGTTGTGATAGTTTCTAGTAAGTTACATTAATATAGGTTTTGGCTTACTGGTTTGTTTCTTTATATCCATCTTATTTGTATAAAATTGTAAAAATTGTAAGTTGGATTTTCTTCTATAAAAGGAAGATGAACGGTGACAATTTAAATGTTACTAGGGATGATATGGGACAAAGCGAGGCAAATCCTATATCTGTGGTGATATCAGACTCCTCTAAACATGGAGAGAAACCTGAGAAGTTCAATGGAACAGACTTCAAGAGGTGGCAACAAAAGATGCTCTTCTATCTGACAACCTTGAGTTTGACAAAATTTCTGAAGGAAGATGCCCCTGCTAGTGGCTCATCTGTGGAGGCTGCTGCGGCTGTAGATGCTTGGCATCATTCTGATTTTCTGTGCAAAAATTACATCCTCAATGGATTGGACAATGCATTATACAATGTCTATAGTCCAATGAAAACTACTAAGGCCTTATGGGAGTCTCTTGACAAGAAATATAAGACCGAGGACGCTGGAAAGAAGAAATATATTATTGGGCGTTTTCTTGATTACAAGATGTTACACTCCAAATCAGTCATGAGTCAACTCCAAGAATTTCAATTAATTCTACATGAAATGCAGGCTGAAAAAATGGATATGACTGAAGCTTTACAAGTTGGATGTGTGATTGAAAAATTACCTCCATCTTGGAAAGAGTTTAAGAATTATCTCAAGCATAAGCGCAAGGAAATGGACCTTGAAGGTTTGACTGTGAGGCTAAGGGTTGAGGAAGACAACAGTATTGCTGACAAGAAAAATGGAATTAATTTCATGGCAGCAAATGCTCATGTTGTTGAAGATGGACCAAAGAATAAAAAGAGAGAATATTCTGGTGAAGGCAAAGAGCAAGGCAATTCAAAGAAGCATCGTGATTTCAAAGGAAAATGCTTTAGTTGTAACAAGCCTGGGCATAGAGCTTCTGATTGTCGCAGCCGTAAAGGAAAGACAAACAATTTCAAGAAATATAAAGGCAAGGCCAAGGAGGTTCATATAGCCGAAGAGGACAAACTTTCATGTGGGATATCTGATATCAATTTGTCAGCTGTGATCTCTGAAGTAAACATGATGACCAACAGTGATGATTGGTGGGTGGACACTGGGGCTACACGCCACATTTGTTTTGACAAGAAAATGTTTACTACATATGAAGCAGTGGAACAAGGAGAGCATCTCTTTATGGGAAATTCCTCTACTTCGAGAGTTGAAGGCCAAGGAAATGTGACACTCAAGTTGACATCTGGAAAGGTACTCACTCTAATAGAAGTACTTCATGTTCCTGATATTTGGAAAAACTTGGTTTCTAGATCGCTGCGCAGTAAGAATGGTTTCAAGTTGGTTTTTGAGGCTGACAAGTTTATGTTAACTAAGAATGGAATGTACGTGGGGAAATGTTATCTCAGTCATGGCCTCTTCAAAATACAAGGATGATCGAAGAAGATCATGGAGCTTTCTAATGAGCATAAGTAGTTTATTATATATAGTATGTTTGATAAATAGTATGTACGTACTGTTAATCTATTATTACTATGTTACTTCTGTATGTAAGTGGACATCAAATGAACCACATATGAATAAGATGTCCTATGTATGTGTATTGATCGAATAAGTAATTATAATAAAAGTTAGTCTTTACTGATTACTTTTCTGTCTATCATAACGAAGTACAAATGATTATTGATTATAGACAGTCTTTGTTCATTGACCTGTACATGGAAATTGGATTTCAATAAAGACAAATATTCAGTCTGGGAATATTTTTCTGGTCTGAAAATATGGAAATAGCTTCAACAATCTTATTCCATTCTATAAGGATAAGAAGGAGGTAGTCTGTGAAGGACGAGAAAAGGAGAAATCAATTAAGCAAATGAGAGACATATATGAAGAATTATTTAATAATGAACAGGGACGATGTCATGGTAGAGATGTTTCTCTTCGTGGGATTCGTAGTCATGGAAAATGATGGAACCACTAGCTTAAAAGAGAAACAGAAGGTACATGGAATGTGTACTTGGAATTTCAATGGGATTGAAATACATGAGAGAATAGATTTTCAATAAGATTGAAATATATATCCTATCAAAATTCAAACAATATTTATATGAGAGGTTGATTAATTGATAAAGGATTAGTCGACAAGAATTTCAATTTGATTAAATGTTGAAGTGCAATAAAATAAAGAAAGATAATATTATTCTTTCTTCTCTACACGTAGTTGCACTTGGAAAATCAAGTAAGTAATTGTTGATTAAACTAATAATAGATTAGTTAATAAGGATTGATTGTGTACCAATGAATTCAATTTGATTAATGTTAAGGTTTCTGGCCAAAACCTAATAAAAATCAAAATTGAAAGTAGAAAGAAGCAATCAAAGTAATTCGGAGAGAAGGTACAAGAATTGTACATATCAATAACCAAACTACCTACCCAGAGTATGAGTGAAATGTGGGGGTTTGAAAGTTAATCATCAATATTCTCTACTCTCAAAAACATGTCAACCGAATGGATCCAAATTTGTTAAAGGTTTGACTAGAGAAGTAGATTGATCATCGAAAGGAATGAGATTAAAGCCTATAATTAAAAGTCATCATGATGGACACCCAACCTAGTTGATTGGAGATCCCAAGATCTAGGTTCAAAGGGACAACTAAATTGTGTGTGGCTTATAACACTGAGGAGATACTTCTCCTACTCACTCCAAAATCCGATGAGATAGTGTTGCTTGCATCGTGGTAGGATATTTGTTTTAATGACTTCCACAACTTGGAAGCTTAGTAGAGTATAGCAAGATACTCGTCAAAAGGAAGTCACCTATATTAGTTTGAAATGAGGCCGTTTCTATGAGAATTTTATGGCTGGATTCTCTAAAGAACTAATGAATACCGGGTATTGTCCATGGCCGGAAGGACACAACTGTAGAACCAAATGTGTTTGGAAATATATTATGTGATTATTATTGTCTTAGTTTACATAAATGGCTGAATAGTTCAAGACACCGCGTTCACTATTTAGCTAGTAAATTCGATAGTACATCACTAGGGAAGGTTTAAGGCCAAAAGCTACCTATCTTGATGTGATATCTTGTCCGATCGTACTCTCTCAAGTATCTGCATTACTCATTTAAATTCTTTTATCAATTTCCATTCATGTGGGGGATTGTTAGAAATTTAAATATTTAATTTTATTTAAATGGAAATTATAGGCAATTAAATATCTTGTAACTGTCATCAAGAAGTTACAACATATCTATTGAAAGAGTTCTACTGAAACAATGCAACTGATGCATTTAAATCAGTAAACACGTTCTTTCACGAACAGACATTTGACTCCTATAAAACAAGCATCAATTCCATCTTTCTACAATCAATTGATCTTTGATACGTGCAAAAGCAATCACCAATTTAACCCTGAAAAATGTAGTTGTTAGTATAGAATAAGCAGGGATCGTTCAAAACTGGGGATTGTAATGTGAAACGAAAATTAAGAGAAGAATATACAAAGTTCACGAAAATATTAAACCATTTACAAGTTCACACAAAAGTTAGAAGAACAACAAAAGTTAGAGAGCACACATACATGTATCACGAAATTAGAAGACAAAGAATGAAGAACACTATGAAATTTACAAGCATATATATACATAGAATTCGAAAGAAAGAAACAAAACTAAGTTAGAATGGTTTTAGAAATCCTACTCCTACTTAAATACATTTTACAAGTCATAATCAAGTTAGGAAATCCATATACAACAAGGGTACAAATTCTAAACCAAGTCAAACAAGGAATCCTGAGTCAAAACTAACTTTAACTACTTTTCCTAAAAATTAGGAACCAATCCCTAAAAAATAGGAAAACATCCCTAAAAATTAGGAAACACATAACAAACACATATACACAAAATACTATTCATAGAGTTACTATTCACGAATTAAAAACATATTTTTAGATTATTTACTTACTATTTACGTTAACATGCTACCTATAATTCTAAGTTAATTTTATTTATTTACACAAACAAGAAAACATAAAGATAGGGGGGTTTTGAAGATCAAAATATAAATTTTCAGAAAACAATAAAGAAAGAAAACGTTTTATATACATAGGTGGGAAAAGAAGAATTTTCGAAGAACAATTTATCAGGAACCAATCAAGATCAATTCATTCATGCAATCTTTAATCTTTGTAGTTACCATGGAAAGATATCGACCAAGAAACAAAGTTACAAGCGACCAATGTCCCTTATTTGACTTCCCTTTACACAGTTGATCAAGCAACGCACTTAATCCAACATATTTCGAAGACAAGTATCACACAATCGAAGCGACTCATAATCTCATGCATTCAAATCATTAAGAGCAAGTGAAAGTTTAGTCAATAAACATGCAAATTCAAGTACTCGAAGCAAGTCTTTTCATTACATGCATAATCTGACTTCGACCTTTGTACAAAGCCTTTACTACCATATTGAATTAGGATCAACAAGCGTTCACCTAATTACTAGCTCCAATTACATGCAATCATCCTAAGTTGCGCACCAAAGAACAAGAACATGCAAAAGTTTTCTATAAAACAAAACCAGATTATCAATCCATATATTCGGCAACAAACAAGAATCAAACACACATAAACAAATCAAACATTGAAAAGAACATCAAAATTGCATTCAAAAATAAGATAGCATACTCAAAAGTTTAGGTTCACACATAGAAAATCCAAAGCAGAAATTCTATCTAACAAATACACCAAACCGTGAGAATGATGAATGGAAAGGCATATGAACAACCCTTAATTACGTCCCAAAGATCCAAAGAAGCTCCAAGGTGTCACAACAAGTGAAGATCACGGCAATGGAGGAGGATGGCACGGCCCAAAGCTCCTTGAAGATTGTGAAAACCTGAAACTAGAGAGAAAGCAAGTGAGAAACTGAAATTGTGGAGAAAAAATGTTCCCTTGAAACGTCAAATACACTAGGTATATATAGGAGAACGTCTCAAAGCACTCCCAATTCTTTTCTACTTCACTTCTCCAAGTTCTTGTTGATTTAGGACTTCTTTGACACAAAACAGATTTCCGGCAGAATTGACCTCAGTTCCCTAAAACGGCCATAACTTCCTCTAAAAAATTGATATCGATGAACCGTAAAAATATATAGAAACTAGACATCCGTAGCTTTCCAACCATATAAAGATCATAATTTTCTGAGCTCTGAGAAAGTTTTGACACTCCATTGAAGTTGATTGATCTGCACAGGCAGATTTCCGAATCTGCAATGGATTTGACTTTAAAGCATAACTTGTGTCCAATTAGGATTTCTTTGCCATCACATGCCTCTCACATGTCCTTCACGCCACTGCTAGATGCTTCATGGAAGTATCCTGGTTCTCTTAGCTTCCACAGGTCTCCTAGCGCAAGTAGAACTCCATATGCAAGTAGGTTTCCTAGTCAAATACTGCTTCCTTTAACCGAAATATTCTGGACTCTTCTGGAACCTTCTTGAGTAATCCTTATCCAACAGGGACTCCTTCTCACACTAGGTTTCCTTATCTGAGTAGAATTGGGTTTCCTTGTCCAAGTAGAACTCCTAATTTCCGCGACTTAAGAGTTTGAATCCAAGTCAGCTTCTGATTCCTACTCCAACTGGGATTCCTTTTCCTAGTCAAACTGGGAGAACTTCCATTTCTTCATTTCTCTTCATTTTTGCGTCCCTTGTAGCATTTCTGGTCTTTGAGACTCCATTTTACCTACAAAACACTAACTAAGTTAAATTGATAAAGTTGAAGGAAATAACTTAGCAAAATATAGGGAGTTAAACATTATAAACATGGCATTTATGCTCCTATCAATCTTGGAATTCCTTTCCATCAAAAGTTTCTCCTAAAACCATTCTAGCATACAAGAGAGTACCACACAATTTGTGTTCGTCATTTTTCTAGATTGTAGTGCTTCTTCTGGAAATAGTTCATCGTTGAATTCCTGGGAGACGTTTGCCAATTCCAATTACCCTTCAAGCACCGACAAGGGAGGCAATTTCGTCTTAAGGAAATAGAACGTACCAAGTTCTAGCCTCGATTAGTATCAGAAAAAGGTTTGTCTTAATTTTCTATTTGTTCTCTATGTGATTTGATATATCAGAGAATAATTGCAGCAATATTTCTTTTCAAATTTTCCAACAATTATATACAATAAGGCATTCACATAAGAACATTTCTTTGAATTTGGCTCCAACCTTCAATTGAGAAGGTTCTAATACTCAAACCTTTCAAAGCAGTCATTGCTGCTTTCCATTCTAATAACCAACATGAGGACAAATCGAGAGGTCTAAAAAGTACATCATCCTTCTTAAAGCAAAATTGTCCTCACACATTTTCTAGAGCTCAAACTTTGGCTAACAATGCATTATGTAATGCCAAATAAAGAGAACACAAATCCCTATAAAGAGAATTTCCAGAAATCACCCATCCTAGAGAGAAGTTCTCCATGTCAATTGTGATTTGCATCCTAAACCTATATGACCGTACTGAACCTCAAGGCTCTCCACAGCCACTTGCTGTCCCAACCATTAAACAGTCGAAGAAACAAAGCATTGTCCACCAAATGGTACTCCTACTCTTTCCCTAGTATAGGCCGTAAAAAGGCTCATATCTTCTGTAACCACTATGAAATGCCTTAGAACTCTTAAGATAATTTTTGGGTTGCAGTGTTGAGCAAAGAACGCAACACATTATACTTGGATTAATATATTACGATATAAAAACAACATTGATAGAACTTATAATAACCTCCAAAAAAAAAGTCATCTGTTCAACATATAAAAGAAAACACCTCACGGCCGGACAAGGAAAACAAGCCTCAGTTCACAACAGCTAACAAACTCATATTACACAAACGGGAGTATTCCCTAAATCATAGTAACTGATGCCCATAAATTAAACCAAAATAACATTCAAGGCTAAGCTCAGAGCTTTTTAGATAATATATGCTTTATTAACAGAGAGCAGTCTAGTAAGAAGTGAATGTGGTGGAGAGATTTTAGGGCACGTTTACTTACTTGGAATGGAATGGAATGTAATGGAATGATTACGGAATAAAAACACCCCTGTGTTTACTAACATATAGGGCACGTTTACTTATTTGGAATGGAATGGAATGTAATGAAATGATTACGGAGTAAAAATACCTCTGTGTTTACTAACACATAAAGGAATCGGAATGATTCCAGGTAAAAGAATTCCTGTGTTTACTAACACATGAAGGAATGGGAATTGGTGTAGGTCCCACCTATTTATCAGGAATCGATTCCTGAATACTCAGGAATTCGATTACGAAGGGGGAGATGGGTTTAGGAATCATTCCTCCGGAATCAATACCGATTCCTTTCTTCTCCCATTCCACTTGTCTCCGATTCATGATTATTTTCCATTCCAAGTAAGTAAACGTGCCAATAAAGGAATCGGAATGATTCCAGGTAAAAGAATTCCTGTGTTTACTAACACATGAAGGAATCAGAATTGGTGTAGGTCCCACCTATTTATCAGGAATCGATTCCTGAATACTCAGGAATTCGATTACGAAGGGGGGAGATGGGTTGAGGAATCATTCCTCCGGAATCAATACCGATTCCTTTCTTCTCTCATTCCACTTGTCTCCGATTCATGATTATTTTCTATTCCAAGTAAGTAAACGTGCCAGTGTTTTGTGTCTTGTTTGAAAAAACATTAGACAAGAGATATATAGAAAGACAAGGAATTTTTTACCGGGGTGAAATAGCCAGTGTCAGGTGTTTCATCCAAATTGAGTGTAGAACTAAGAGCCATGGAGAACTTCTCGCCTTCTTTGATGGGGTACACGTACCTCTGAATTCACATCAAGGTGCATGAACATCTCGCAAGCCTCACTCTTTGCTTCAACTCGGGTAACTACCACAATTCAAATACGTCATTTTGGAACAATTTGATGCATACAAAACAGATGAAATGATGATGACGATACCTTTATCAAACTTTTTTCCATCTGGGTTCAGTCGCAACACCTGAAATATATCCTCGAAAAGACGATCAACCATCCCGAGAGAGAGAGAGAGAGGATTGAAAATATGGCCGCAAATGCAAAAACCCAAAACCCTTTATAGCCTTGTGGCTATTTACGATCATAGGAGTCTTAACTTTGAAATATTACGAAAAGCCCCATTGGGTAGTAAAGCCATAGTTAGTAGGGGTGGGCTCGCGAGACCGAAAACCGAAAAAAACCGCACCGATACCCGAACCGAAGCCGAACAAAACCGCACCGAAAAGCGAAAAACCGCACCGCACCGAATCTGGTCGGTTCGGTTTTCGGTTTCAGCCCGGCCGAAACCGAACCGAACCGAAAAACCGAACCGAAAACCGAATGTACCTAAAACGACGTCGTTTTGTATATGCATTATGCGGAAACCCTAAAAACCTACAATCCTCAATCCGCCTCTCTCACTCTCTCAGTCCCGAAGTATCGACCCATCCCTCATTCCCTCTCTCTCAGACCTCAGTCTCTCTGTCCCGAACTCGTTTCCATTTTCCAACTCAGCCCCGACCCCCGACCTCTCCCTCTCCCTCTCTCTCTGACCCCTGTTAGGCTAACAGCCCCGACCCCCGTCGCTACTCAGTATCGAAGACGCGAAGCCTCACCTTTCTCTCGATCTGAGGTTGACAGCCTGGTAATCAAATCAACACATCTGGAGTCTGGACGATCTCGTCATCTCCCTCGCACACATCTGGTTGTCGTCTCCCTCGCTACTTCGCCGGAAGTCGAAGCTCTCTCCGGTAAGCATATTACTAATTCCCTTCTAAGCTAACTCTAATTTCACTTTAGTCTCTGATTGCTTTTCATCTTCAGCAAAACCCCATCGATCTGGGTTTTTTGATGTGTGTGGATCGTTTTGCTGGTCGTCGTCTCCCGCGCACCTTCGCCGGAACCAAAGCTTGGAATTGAGTAGTTTAGTTTCAGGTACACCTCTTTGATAACCGAAGCTTGCTCTCTGTCTCTTATGGATTCTTGTTTCTTGATTCTTTTTTATTGAAGTTGTTTCTTGAAGTTTATTGAAGTTGTTTCTTGAAGTTGTGGTGGCCGAGTAGTTCTTTGACAAATTTGGGATATGGGTTTCAGGTACTTTGCATTTGTTTTGGCCGAGTAGTTCTAGACTTGAGATTGCTGAAAATGAAGAGGCAAATGGAGAAATCTAAGTCATGTGGTACAATTTCGGCCTCAGCCCCGAAGAAATTGGCATCTTCATCATCTCAGGTAGCATTTTTGAGCTTCTTCTTCAGTTCTTCAATTTCAAGATTTTCAATTTTGGGTTGCTTGGTTTTATTCTTTTCATTGCTTTGGAGCTTTTGTTGTTACCAGTCACTGCTCCATAGCCTTTGATCGATAGGTAAAAGACTGAGTTTACTAAGGTGAAAAAGAGAAAGAAAAAAAGACCCAAGCAATTGCTAATTACAGTCCACACTTTTACAGTTTTACCAAATTTTTCACTTTGGCCTTCAACTTGTTTTCAAGATTATCTGAAGGATTGACGTAAATTAGGGCTCAACTATGCTTCTCAGAAATTATGTGTTGGATCTTCGATATGGATTTTGTGATGGTTTTAATGCTATAATATTTTGGTACTCCATAATTTGTGTTTGTTTTCTGTGATTTCTGTTTCGATAGATAGTTAAGAGTGGGTAATGTATATCTGTTATGCCAAATTGAATCTGCAATGTGTTTCCTGTATAGTGTTTTAGTTCAACACTTCAACTTAGGTTGTTTTGCTATGACTGAACTGCATCATGGTGAGTTGTTTTGTTACTGCCAGTCCTTTACCTATTTCCTTGTTTATTTCTAAGCGTATGGTAAAGATGAAACTTAATTGCTATGAATTATACAACTTCAATTGTGTGTTAAAGCATCTTGATTTTCCAAATTAGTATGTCCCACATCTATGCTTTTAACAGAAAAATTAAATTTAATCAGTATGTTGATGGAGGCTCCCTTGAATTTAGTTTGGCTATGAAAGGTTTTGTAAGTAATTGGAGGACTTGGATTAGTGGTTGTTTGTGCTAAAAAGTTTATGTTTTTTGTTATTGCAGTTTCTGTTTTTTGTTTGCAGTTTGCAGTTTGCAGTTTCTGTTTTTTTTTTTTTTTGTTATTGCAGTTTCTGTTTTTTGTTTCTTATTGCAGTTTTTGTTTTGTTTTGCAGATCAACATTAGTGTTGGTGAATCTACAACACCAATACCTCCCCATGAAGTTACTTCTACTCCAACTCCGGAAGTTCAAGGAAGTCAAGCAACCGAGCCTGAAGATGATGGAAGTGTGGAAAGCATCCTTGAGGCATTGAAACGGAAAGAAAGGTCAGATATTTGGAATCATTTTGAGAGGGATATGGTGGATGGTAGAATTAAGGGTAAATGCAATTATTGTGGAAAAATTTACTATGCCGATCCTAGGAAGAATGGTACAACCTCCCTTAATAATCATATGGACAAGTGTCCAAAGTATCCCCCTAATATTGAGATGATGAAGGCTAAAAGGCAAAAGATTTTCTCTTTTAAAAAACCAACTACTGAGTTGTGTACTGTAGAATGCACTCAAGAAGAGCTATCTATGTTATGTGTGGAGTACATTATATTAGATGAGCTACCATTTGCTCATGTGGAGGGAGAGGGGTTTAGGCGTTTTATGGGTAGAGCTCTTCCTTATTGGAGAGTTCCTTCCCGTAAGACAATAGCAAAGGATGTCCTTAAGCTTTATTTGGGGGAAAAGGAAAAATTGATGGATCAATTGAGTAGATATAAGTTGTCTCTTACAACCGATACTTGGACTTCTATTCAAAACATTAATTATATGGTCCTCACTGCACATTTTATTGATGATAATTGGGTGTTGCATAAGAGAATTTTAAATTTTTATGTGATTCCTAGTCATAAGGGAGAGGCTATAGCTAAGCTATTGGAGGATTGTTTGTTGGAATGGGTTATAGAGAAGATTCTCACAGTCACCGTTGATAATGCTTCGTCAAATGATGTTGCATTGAAGGAGTTGGGTATGAGGATAGGTGATTGGGGTGTCCCTAATGCACTTTTGCAAGAAGGGAAGAATTTGCAAATGAGGTGTGTCGCCCATATTCTTAACTTGATTGTCAATGATGGGTTGAGTGTGATGAAAATATTCATTGGTGTCATTCGGAATGCGGTGAGGTATGTTAGATCCTCCCCACAAAGGCTTGATTTTTTTAAGAAATGTGTTGAAAGGGTGAAACTAGAGTGTAAAGGGCTTGTGATTTTGGATGTCCCTACTAGGTGGAATTCCACATTCTTAATGTTGGAACGGGCTTTGAAATTCCAAAAGGCTTTTGATAGAATGGTGGAAGAAGATGCGGGTAATTTTTGTGCATGGCTTGAAGGTGCCAAGGGTGAAAAGCCAAAAGAAGGGCCACCGGCTAGTGTTGATTGGCAATATGGGGAGCAATTTGTGGATTTTTTGAGACCATTTTATGAAATCACTTTGAAAGTATGTTGTTCTAATTCTCCTACCGTTCATAGTACTTTTGGTGATATACTCTCTATTTTTGGTCTCTTGCAAGAACAAAAGAACCCATGTTTGTCTGAGATTGCATCACCTATGCAAGACAAGTTTATCAAGTATTGGGGTAGCTTTGATAAGTTGAATCACTATCTATTCATTGCTATTGTTCTTGATCCACGTCATAAACTTGAGAAAGTTGTTGACTATTTTGAGATTCTTGATGATAGGGATACGGATGAAAATGTGGAAGCTAACACAAAGACTGTGAATGATCTCTTGTATGACCTTTACAAGGTGTATGAGGAAGAGGGAAGGGAAAGTGGTGTTGGTGAGGTTGTTAGTCCTCAAGTATCAAGTGAGGGGATATCTAGTTCAAGTAAGGGTCTAACGGAGTTAGAAAAGAGATTGAAAGAGAAGGAGCAAAAGAGAAGAGTAAAGAAAGCCGGGATCGTAAGCAACGATGTGGATAGATATCTTGGAGATCCTATTGAAGGAGATGGTGAAGGCTTTGACTTGTTGAATTGGTGGAGGGTGAATGGAGTTTGTAAATATCCTATATTGGCACGCATTGCAAGGGATATTCTAGCTATTCCGGTGTCGACCATAGCTTCGGAATCTTCCTTTAGCACGAGTGGGAGGATTATTGATCCATACCGTAGCTCCCTAAGTCCTAGAATGGTGGAGGCATTGATATGTACACAAAATTGGCTTAGGAGTGAAAATGTGTATCTACATCATATGCCTACTGTTGAGGAGATTGAGTTGTGTGAAGAAGCGGAAAGAGGTAATAGTTTCTATTTTCTTAGTTGAAGTTTTTTGGGTTAAATGAAGTTGTAATATTTATGTTATATATGATTGTATGTATTTTAATTCTAATGTTGTTCTTTTTATTATTCTCTTATGTTAATTTAGAGATGTTTAAGATGCCATGTGGAGCTACAGTGGGGAGTAGTCGGAGCGGAATGTTACCTCCAAAGTCGAAGACTTCATCTTTCCGAGCTTGAGATCATGCTATTGCTCTCTTTCATATGTAGATGTTGGTTCATTCTTTTTGTGATGTTTAATATTTTAGTGAACTTACACATTTTTAATTTGTGAGGTTAGTGACTTAGCGTTGATGTAATTATGGACTGTTATAAACTTTGGACTCTATATTTTTTGACCATTTCATATGTTGATGACTTGATGCTAGAACTTGATGGACTATTAGATTATATGAATTGAATTATATGGAGTATGGAATTATAGATTATTGTCTATTGAAGTACAAAGCATGCATTAGTAAACTTGTAAACACGTTGTCATAAATTTTTATTACAGGTTTGAAGAAACAAAAACTTCTCGAGTTACAATACCAAAGAAGTATGAAGTATATTTGATTAAAAAAAAAAAAAAAAAAAAACCGAAACTGGGCTGAACCGACCCGAACCGTTCGGTTCGGTTCGGTTTTCGGCGCCACCTTCTGAAAATAAAAAAACCGCACCGAACCGCACCAATTTTAATTTCGATTCGGTTTTCGGTTTTGGGTCGGAACCGAACCCACCCCTAATAGTTAGATAACTTTTTGGAATCTGATTGTGGAGATTGTAGAAAGCCAATTGCAAGGGTGCATGGAAGTGTTTCGTTCAATAGGTGGCAGGCCGGGCCAGTTCAAGATTCCCAAAGAGAGTGACTCTGAAGCTGGAAACTTGATTTCCATGGGCAGGTGTTGCTGATGGGAATAAGGAAATTTGGCCGTAGAGAGGGATTAAATGGATTTTTGAGAATCCTGGCGGGGAGTAGTGAAGGTTTTATGGATAGAGTCATAATTTGATCTCGAGTATCTTGAGCTGTAGGACATACTGTTTATTTCTATTTTGCCAGATTGGAAAGCCACTTCCGTTTAGATTCTGATTCTGTTTTTGGATTTTGTTGGTTGCAGGACAATTTCCTACATTTGATTATATTTTATTTTCATTCATGTATTTCTATTGTGGACTCCTTGTCGGCAGTGGTTTGTACTTTGTTTTGTTTTCAGTACAAACTACTCCACACACACCACTGCTTTACCGAGAGGTTTACAACTGTCAGTGCATCAACTCTTGTTTCTTCTGATATCAATGCTACTAATGTTTTACTATACAAATTGTAATTTTAAGAAGCGTGCTCAACTTTATGCCTTTAATCCAAATCATTACTATTAGAATATATTCTCTTTGTCATTCTCGTCACTTAGAAGGCATAATTATTTAAAGTTAAGCCTTCCTGATTTGGCAAAACCATATTCCACATGTCCTTCCTCTGCTTACATTTAAATGAAACTCAAACCTCAAGAACTTTAAAGTTTAAACCAAGACCGTGGAGAACAAAAAAAAGGAGCTGCCAAATTGGATTTAAGACTTTTGTGCCAAGAAGAACATAATCCAATAATTTGGAAGGTTATTCTTCTGTGACATGTTGTAGTTTTTTCTTTGTTAGTGATGAAGGGTTTTGTTTTATATCTGGGAAAATAAAAGGAATGAAAGAACAGGTCAATGTAAAACAGAAATTCAAAATACAGGAAACTCAGGGAAACCACTACCTTCTGTATTAGAAGGGAAAGGGATGATTAGTAATGCCATTCGCGTATACACTCATGTGAACTAGTGGATCTCAGTATATGGATTGAGTTGTACCGTTATCATAAGAACTAATATTGGGTACTATTTCTTGGTGCTCTACTTCTTATCTCTCTATGTTAGCACAGGCAACTACTACTGCTTCCCAATCTGACATAGGAAAGTAGTAAATGAACCTCAGCAGCTGGGTGAAAAACTAATATCAAAATAATCCGTTTTACATGGTTTGGTTGTACTTGGATATTTTTGCTTTACGAAAGAAAAAAACTGTGAAACTGTCTCCTGATATTTTATTTCAAATAAGAGAGCTCATAACATGTGAAAACACAACACTTCATTAGTTGAAACTTTCCTTTTTGTTTAATTGGGTCTATTCTTCCATCAATGAGCAGATGAAAGAAATTTTTTTTTTTTTTTTTTTACTGATAATTTTGTTCATGTGTGTTTGTAGTGCTCAGGCAGGACCTATAACATGTGGGAAGCCAATACTGAGATCCACTACCCCTTCTCTTTGTACTGTCCACTTCCAAAAGGCTCAGAAGCATGTAACCAGGGCCTTGCGGAAGGCGGGGCTTAACGTTTCCTCATCAAGTAAACTTGCTCCCAAGTTCCATGTGATAGTGGCAGAATACATACGCCAAATCCAATCCACACGAAGAGCCGCACGAAAGGAAAATAAAAGTAAAGTTGCAATAAAGGAAGAAACAGCTGATTGACGCCCATCCTCTTTCTCCTTAAACTGGATGCATGGTGAACCTGCTAATTGTGTAAATGAAGCAAAACTAGAGGTGTGATTCTTTTTCTCTTCGATCTTCAAAGCATCAGTTTTGGTGACGAGAGGTGCATTATAGCTTTGGTTGTCCCATGGATTGTATGGGGTGACATGGGTAGAGTTCTCTTATTTTGATTTTGATTTTATTATTTTTTCTCTTAAAAGTTCTTAGGGTTTGTCTGTACAAGAGACGAAGTTCTTGGAGTTTATTAGTTGTATTACTTCATTTTCAGTATGGTAGTTTCTACTTCAGATGTCTTTTGTTTATGTAATTTTAACCTTATGGTGCATATTTAGGTAGCGCTATGTTGTTTTGTTGGATAATTCATTTTATGGAAGAAAGCTACTAGTAGTCTTATATAAGTTGTTATTCGGTCAATCCCATACTCTTATTTACCTTTCCTTGCCAGGCTTTTCTATAAGAAAATAATTATTTACCATGAGTTCGAGATTTATGGTATTCAGGCAAGGATTACAGAATCTAGAAGTAACTTTAGCCGTTACTTCAGCGACATCAACGCATTCAATTTTATGCTCATATTCGTCAGAAATAAATGAAGTCACACCTCTGTTCTAAGGTTGAAACCTTATACCTATATGAACAACCCATCTATACAAATAGTGACATTGAATTACAGCGGGTTTAACATCCATCTATACAAATAGTGGTGTGCACCGTGCACCTGGTCATAGCTGACCAAGGAAATTACACTTGGTTGTAAATTCAACGGTAAAATACAAAACTCAACTTAAATATAATTTCTTTTATCGTTAGATATATAATTCTTTTGATCAATTACTAATGAGGTAAACATATTGAGCGTATGTAACTAATTCTGTGTGAGAAACTCATTTTTTCAAGGCAAACGCAATGACAAGTTTCTTTGTGGTGTTACAAACTTTACCAATAAAGTTATCGTTTCTACCAAAAAAATAAAGGAATCGACAAAATCAAATCCCTTAACCTAACCAAAAGAACAAATATAGTAAAACTGATTTCTATTTAACCCTTGCAAAGATCACAAATAACATCGGCCTTCCATTAGTCAATTGAACAACAATGAGGGTCTATGGGAACATCACAACATGTAAATGGGTTAGAGACACTCAATTCAAACACATATATACATCAATCATCATGAAACCCATGGCCTGAATGACACAAACTTGTAGCAGCCAGCATTGAAATAAATTCCGCTGATCAATAAACAGGAGCCGCAATGAGTCGGTTCTCAATCATGAATGAGACACCAGGATACAAAAAGCCCAATGTGTAGACAGAAGTATTATGAAATATCGCTCGAGAACAGATTGTTGGCAAATGAACTGATGATGAAGCTGCAGAGCACCTAGTCATAGACCAACAACAATTCAGCTTATGATCAAGTTGAACATTCCTCCAAAAAGAACTCCAAAATCCCAGTAGATTATAAGATCATTGAAAAACCTATCATAAAATGGATCCACAAATCAGAGATCAAGGACACAAATGAGGAAAATTTTTGTAAGCTTCCATCTTTTTATTACAAATGCTTCTGCTTCTGCTAATTAATTTTCAATATTCAACTTTCTGGAGTTGTGAGCTCCCATTATCGCTTACATTTTTCTTTCCACTTAATTAAAAATAAATGATAATTTGGAGAACCTAATTTCTTAAATAACATGAAATGCAAGATCCAAATCATACACGGTCACCCAGATTATTCCCAGACAAGAACATTGAACTTGAATAGTTTGTGTATTCTGAAAATTATAATCAGTTGATTTAGAAGATATTTTAAGAGGGCTGTCAAAACAAAAGATGCAAACAATGTCATAGAGAGAATCAATTTACCATTGACCACCATTGCGAATGGGAAAACACTATATGTCCAAATCATCATCAGGGTCCTCATCAGAATCTGGCATTTCATCTTCTGAATCGCGAAAATATATTATTTCTCCCTTGCCAGACTCCTTATCTATATCTGAAATCCCGTTTGGTATGGGAGCTACCTCATACTTGCTATCCGTAAGAGATTTTCGCCCATCATAAATTTGTACAGGTTTACCATTTCCTGCAAGGAAAAGTTTGTTTTTGGATTATCACAAATATGGTGATAAAAGAAAAGACTTATAACAAAGTTCTGAATTTTGAATGGAAGTACAAAATGACACTATCCATTGATGGTTTCACACCTTGGTGTTCAAATGGAAGTACAACATTAGCCCTATCCTTTAGCTCTTTCTCTGATAGTTGTAGACTAAATTGCACCTGTAGCAAAGCCATATAATAAGACTAAATCACCAACAAAATGATCATTTCTTAGACAATAGAATGAAAATTGTTTCAGAACTCACATAATTTTGTTTGTGTGCGCGCGCAACACAGAATTGTTATTCAGTATTATTAGAATTAGAACATCCTTTTCAAAACTAAATGAAAATACAGACGAGTGATATCAAATCTATGCATAAACTACATGTGGTGCGTGCAAGTTATTATCTGTATAAACCCAGACACAGTTTGTTTGATAAATTTGTCATTATCTAATTTAAATCTGAATGGATTGAGTGAATAACTTATAATATCACCAATTCACCATCTATCAAAATTGAAGGAATATCTTATCATTACCAAAAACAATCAGTTAAAAAGTGATCAGTTCCAACAGAGAAAGTGTTTTCCATAGAGATAGAATCAACATAACAATAAACAGGTACCTTGGGAACAAGACCTTGATTGATTACTCCATCTTCAAATGAAGTGGATGTAAAGTTGATGCCTGACTGCCCAAGGTGAATTTCTTCAAACTGAATTGTGAATACAAATTTAAACGACTCATATTAGTTCACCAATACTGACCAAAAAGAAAAGAAAAAATTATTTACCAACTTCTCTAATCAGAATAAAATTGTCTACACTCACTAAGAGGGACGGAGAAGGGATGGGACGGAGGGAGAGAAAGAGAGAGAAGGAGAGATTACCATCACTCGTACACGTCCATTTCTCCGCTTGCACCGGAGATGAAGTTTCCCTCTAGTAAAATTTTGATCAAGTAAAGAAAGATTCTCTGAATTACTTCTTTGTCCATTTGCAAACTGGATTAATGGCTCAATGCTGGCCACCATAGATGACATATATTCAAGAGTAGAAGTTGCCCTTTCTTCACAAAGATCAGCATGACAAAACCAAAAGATGCTTGAAATCTGATCTGCTAGCGTAAAATAAAAGTGACTCAGAAACCCCAGGAGATTTGTTATACAAGTAAAACATAATTTTCAATAAATCTAAAAGGCATGAGGCAATTTATATCAGACACCAAAAGTATTATTTAGATCATTCAGAAAGTTACAAAGTTACGGTTTTCTAGTATGAGCTAAGAACTTGGGGCAAAATAGATGTAATGCTGCAGCATAAAATTCCCATTAGGAAGTAAGCCTAGAGTTGGCTCCCAAAAAAAAAAAAAAGAACACAGTAAGCGTAGAGAAAAGCAATCAATGTCAATTAGAAAAGAATAAGGAACAAATAAAATATATATACCACAGCAACGAAGACTGCTTATAAGGCCAGCAACTGATGACAAGGATGCATATCTTAACATTTCATTTACCTGGAAAAGAAAGGAAAAAAAAAAAAATACAGAAAGCAAAGTGGGTTAGAGTGAGAGAAAGCAGAAAACGAAGACATACTTTTCTATTCAGTTTGGCCTGAAATAAACATACTGAAAGAAGAACTAGTTGCCAGCATAAAATATTCAGCACATCATTAAGAAGAAAAAAAAAAAAAGCCTCTCTAAATCGTATATATTTATTAATTTATATATGCAACCTTAAACCACTCTTGGGCTTTTAAGCACATATGGATACTCTAGCAAATGTAACTAGAGCTAATTAATAGGCATCAATCATACAAGGACATATTTCTGTGCATCAACTCCAAAGTACCAGCATTCACATCTAACTTTTTTCCAGCCAAATTGACATTGAGGGCTTAAATGGAGGGGCAACCTTTGATTACATTCAAAATTACAAATGCTACTTACTGAGTCTATTGCAACACAAAAGCGAACTTTCCCTTGTACAACAAATCCTGCAAGCATAAATCCCAAAAGAGAAAAACCAGAATTACATGCTAAAACTTATTTGTACAAATCATCTGACAAAGTATGTGGAATCTCAATAGGCACCGAAAAATACCTCTTCCAAGTGAAATAATCAAAGAGAAGAGACTATCCACATCCTTCACATTCCCACAAATACTAGCTATGTCATAAGAGAGTTTGGTCGCACTCCCACACTGCCCCATCTGATCCTTCCAACCAAGAGGATCCGTGTAATAATCAAGAATCCGAATCCTGCAATGCTAATTCTAATTCAGTCTAGACGTCCATATACATTACCTATACATACATAATCAACACTCCTAATTGAAATACATGAAAAATTGCTCTTTTTGGTCCAAACTTCTGTTTCCTATTAGCAATAACATGTTCAATGATTATAGGTAAACAAAACCAAAGCTTAGTAAAGAAAAAAAAAATCTACTGAAGATGTTTATTCCTAGTGGTGAAACGAAGCAATATGAAGTTACTGACCAGTGGTGAGACGAAGCAATAGGAAGTCCCCTCTTGCTCAACAAGTCCAAGTAAAACGAGGGACTCCGAGAAAACGCGACAAGCACGAGACCTCTGCAAATCAAAATCAATGAGAAGAGAAGAGAAGAGAAGACAAAACGGCGTAGTATTAGAGGAGAGGAACAAACCGCGATTGAGATTTGCCGGCAGAGATATTGGTGGAGTGATGAGAGAGGAAGTGAGTGAAGACGTCGAAGCCTAGAGGTGAGGCCATGAAGTCCTTTATTGTAAGAGCCGGCGCGTGCTCGCCTTCCAAAGCTCCGTCTCGAAGTGCTCTGCAAATCCATTCCGCCGCCATTGTTGCCCTTAGTCCAGAGGCGGATCCAGGATTCTAAGTTCGGTGGGGCTCGGACTTCTTAATAAAGTGAAGGAAAAAAAAATTCAAATATATGTAACACCTAAAATTACAATTATGAGAGCAATGCCATTATGCCAATACATTTATCAAAATAGCAAGATATAAATATTTAATGACGGTATTACCTTTATTTTTTTTCAAGGTTTCTCAAAGGAATTGTGGCCCTCTGCTTCTGAGGTCTGAGCCCTTCTCCTCATGAATCATACTGCAATTGAAGAAGAAATCAACATTAAATTAAATGGAAACCAAGTAATCTAACTACCCAATCAGTATCATTACCTTAATTAAAATCAAGTAATCAACATCAAGATCAATATACCATCAGTTAATCAGTATCCATAGGCCAAGCAATTATATCATTTTGAGTCTTTAACAACATCAGAACCACCAACCGAAATCGAACCCCCATTGGCCATTACCATTTCAACTATAACATTACGGCATTACCTTAGTTAAAAACCAACAAAACTCAGAACTGATACAGATTAAATGGAAGACAATATCAAATGGAAATCGATTATTTACTAATTAAAACTCACAACTTCAGAGAAGAAGACTAGAACTCTAGAAGGGGAGGAGAAGAAGACGGAGAGGGAGAGAGAGATGGTGAGACACCTGGAGAGGAGGCACGGAGTTGCCGAATCGGCGAGTCGGGTCTGTCTCGGGAGTGCTCTGTGCTCCAAGTCTCCAAGTCGCGGCGGTGGGGCTTGAAACGAGATGACTGGTCCCAAAATAAAAAATCTATAAACCTTTTCTTTTTTTTTTTGGGCCCAAAAAGTCCTCTGTAGATTCTTGTACAAAACCACAGCGGGGGGGGGTACCAAAACGACGTCGTTCCGATTTTTATTTTTTTTAATCTTTTTTCACTTTTTAAACATTTTTTCTTCTTCTAGAAAATGCCTACTGTATCTTTTACTCTAGTTTGGTAATATAAGTCTTTCTTTCATAAGTAAGACATTGTGAGTTTGATTCCAACAAACTAAGTTTTTTTTTTTTTTTTTAATCGGGATTGAGGTACAAAACCACAACAAGGGAACAACTGGGATGAAGAAGAGGATTGCAGTGTTTCTTTGGCCCTTTTAGTATGAGTAATGGACACGTGTCTACTACTATTTAATTTAATTTAGTGATATTAGTCTCTTTTTTTTTTAAGTAGGAACGTCATGAGTTCGACTCACATCATTTTTGTTTTTATTTTTTGATCATTTTTCAGACTGAAGTTTTTTTTTTTTTTTTTAAAAAAAAGGATCAAATGATTTCACTCCTGCCCCCGTGAATATTTCATTTAAAGTCTCAGATTGAAGTTCACGTGAATATTCCATTTAAAGTCAGATTGTGGAAGAGGGCAAGTGTACAAACTTGAAAACCCTTCCAAGCTGTCAAGGCCGGCCCTGAGGGCGCCTGAGGCGGCGGGCCTCCGTCAATTTTTTTTTTTTTTTTTTAAATATAGACTTCGCACATGTTACGTCATTGGTCGTTGTAGTTCAGTTGGTGGGGAACCTAGTGGCCTATTTTATAAGCCACCCCACCGAGGATTCTTAGCTTGTTCAATTCACTTTGCTTCTTTTTTTATTTTATTTTTTCTTTGGTTAACTTTACTCTTCTTTTATTTTTCTGGTTTCTTTTGGTAAAATCAACTTTGGTTCCTTTTCTTTTTTATTGTTACTAATGTATATGAGTTTAATTTATTTTGCCCTTTATAATTTAAGAAAACAATATAGATGTAACAAAATACTATATGAAAATCAAATTTTATTATTGAATAAAAAAAATTTGGTTGATCGAACACCATTCATGAGGTCACATTTTAATTATTCGTCTGAGACCTCTATAATGTCAGGATTAGCCCTAGAAATTGTTGAACACAAACTAGTGGGAGGTGAAACTCAGAGTGATGGTTACTACATGTTGTTATAAATAAAAAAGTTAGACACATGGTAGAAGGAAAAATAAGCATATATTTAACAGCAGAAAATCCTGATTCCGTTGATCGCAGCAGAGCAACTTCACCACCGGGAGCGCAACAACCAGGTAACCTAATTTTGACCTTCTTCAAACTTAAAAACGAATTTTATTTTTTGAACAAATAAAATTGTAGGGGTTCTTTCTGTGGGGATGAATTTCATTTTGTTTGATTTTGTACTTTTCGGAGATGTATTGGGTTTGAATCGAATTCTGAAAACGAAAGCAAGAATCTCTTCCCGTTTTTTCTTTGAGAATTTGGAGCTCTGGAGTTTGAACTGGAAGGTTTCAATCCCAGTTTCCTAATTTGTTTGCTTTCTCAGTTCACATAAATTTCCAATGTTTTTTTTATTTTCAGCCAAGGCAAACTTCCAGGTAAATTTGGATCCTTTAGAGCTTTACCCTTCTCGGCTTTTCTGAAAAATATGATCACTCTGAACTTTTGTTCTGGGTCTGTTTAATTTGATCGGTTTCTTTGATTTCTGAGCTGAGTTGACAGAGAGTGGGGGCTGATTGGTTCGATTAGGTTTTGGGTGTCCACTATTTGATTCGAAAGTTTGGTTCTTCTGAGGAATTTTCAGTGTGCCTCCTTTGTCTCCTCACCCCTGTTTCGGATACAACCAGCTTCTAATTCATTGATTAATTACCAGAAACTATAACCCAATTGTCCATCGGCAAAAGATAGTGATGATGATGATGATTTAGGAGTTTGCTACTGTAAATATCCTAGAGATGATCGATGAGTTTAATTTCTCTGTACTAAGCAATATGGTTGATGAATTCATATTGTGCTCTTCTTGGAATTTTGCTTCTGATTTTCATCAACTTCTTTAAGCCTTTTGTTTTGGTTCCTTTGATTATAAAGGTGGGTGCCAATATAATAAACAACTGCCAGCGTGGATCTATCTATCACATCATCCCAGCCCATCTTTTCTTCTGCTATTTCCAATCAAAACCCGTTTCAGAGAGAGTCGAGCAGACAGGGTAGCCTTCGAAAAACCCTACCATCAATTGCTTATTTTGATTCAAATCACTATTGCCATCATTATTATCGGGTTCAAATAGTTTTGATTTTTCGGATTGTTTTCATTTGCTACGGCTTTATCTTCAATCTGTTTCGGGGTTTTGATTGTGTGTGGAGCTCTGTTTGGTTAGAAGCTAAGTGAAGGAATAGGAAAAATGAAATCTTGATTATGGGTTTTGATTTAATTCCAATAATATGTAGTAGAGGAATGGAAAAGAAATTTATTTGATGTTTTTGTGTTTGGGTTTGTAAATTCCATGGTCTCCCAATTTTGTGCAGCCAATTCGGATTTGAGTTTCGAATCTCAAAACTCTTGCTTGCTTCTCAGACCATCATCGCCATTGTTGAAGATCCACCTCCCAGGTCCACTTCCCTTCCCTCTAACTCATGTGTGTGTGTGTCTGTAAATATAGCTTCAGTTTTATTTATATTGAATCGTTCTTCGTCGATGGTGTGTTTGATTTGTTTGGAAAAGCTAAGAAACTATACGAATTTCATTCAAGTCTTTGAGTTTTGGACAGAGAAAACCCAAAAGTGGGTTCTGTATGTTTAGTCAATCAAGTTGAATTTTTTGATCCTCTGAGAAGAATTAGTAATAAAAGAATGGACCCTTTTTTTTTTGGTTTAATTTTGAACGTGGTGTATATTAGGGTTTCAGTTCTGTACAGGAGTGTGATATTTCTGATGTTGAGATTAAGTGTTGACTAGGGTTAAGTAGAAAATTAGAGGCAGGAAACAGTAGAAAAGAACCGGGCCGAGTCTAATTAGCTTTAGGGTTTAAGTATGGATAGTGAGATTAAGGTTGTTTACTTTCATTGCTGTTTTGTTTGGCCTCTTCAATTCTCACCCAAAAAACAAAAAAGCTTCTTTGTTCAGAAACTATTACTATGGTTTTCTTGCTTTGATTTTCAGAAACTATAGAATCTGTCCATCTTTTTTCTGTTCTTTTTTTCATTATGATTCTTTGGACCATTCTGCATAGATTGTCAGTTAATTATCATGGTCTAACAAGTATAAATAGTTTTTTAAATGCAGAGTGCGCACTTCAAAATTTCCAATCTCAGGGTATATTTTTGAACTTGATTTTTATTTATTCACTCTTTCTCATTCATAGTAAGATCAATGTTTGATTCATGTCAAAAATCCTAGAGCTTTATATAAAATGATAGAGAATCTTTTTCTGCAAATATGTTTGGTTAAACATTCTGAGCATTTCTAAAACGTTGCAAATGCATGATTCCAACTCAGCTTAAGTTGAACATTGAAATATTGGAAATTTATTTGTCTTAATTGATCAAGGAACGTGGTTCTTAATCTGTGAACCTTCATTTGAAGGCATTTGGAGATTGGGAAAAAAAAACTGTATTGTATCTTTGCCGTGTTAGTTTATCAAGTGAATAGTTTATTTGATGATCCGCTATTAAGAAATAATGCTTTTGGTGGTTTTTGCTAGCTCATACTTTTCCAGCTTTGAATTTGTGTTCAGTTTGGAATTCTTTCGCATCACAGCATACAAATTGGAATTCCATTAAACATGATTGAATTTTCTACCAAGTTGGGTTTTTATAAGAGATTTGAGTTTGAAAATTGAGGTCCAATTTTTCTTTATGAATTTGGGTGTTGTGCGGCTACTAGAGCATGTGTAATTGAAATTGAGCTCGAATTGACAGTTTATCTTCTATGAACCGTGCTAATGCTTTTGGCTGGGCTTATGTTAATAACTGGCACAATACTTGGGTGCTCTTCTTTGTTTATTAGATTGGTCCTTTAATTGGAATAGTTTTGGCTGCTAGAGTCTTCAATATTTTGTTACCTCCACCAGAAACAAAGGAGAAGAAAGTCTGAAAGGAGTTTAAATATGTAATTCAATAGCAGACATATGAATCTTTAATTTCTGTATATGAATGCTATCTTCTATCAAATCTGCAGTTTTGATCTTTAATTAATTGTGATTAAATGAATGCTTTGTCAATTTGTTTTGAAAATATATGTTAGTGTTAGCTGTTTGACAATTTTGACAATTTTGTCAAAAATACTATTCCAATTAGTGTAATATATGATATTTTATCAGTTTGATCAATAATAAAGTCATTTTCAATTATATCTTTCATTATTGTAAATTATTACCAACAACAAATCCTGCGGCAAAGCGCAGGTACCATTGCTAGTTATTTATAGGCATCATCAACTACCTTTGTTCTTTTAGGTGCTACGTAATTGGAATTTTATGACATACACGATTTTGTGAAACTAAGACAAGCGTTTCCACTTGGTTCAAAGCAAGTTGGGTATCTAGTTACCCCAATGAACTGAAACTGTATCTGTATATAGTTGGAAAAGCACATGGGATTGAGCATGAAGGGCTTATAAGACCCTTGTTGTGGTTTCATTAAGTAAAATAAGGACTAGTGAACATACAGATTTATATATTAAGGTCCCCAAAAGTTTAGCATATACTAAAGTCTTTGCTTCAGCTGGGTGTTTAGTATTCTGTTTATTTTTTTAGGAAGTTCTGAAGTTCAATCATTAAACAGGATTTAATGTTTAACAGTTGAATTGCTTAACAGTGGTCTGAGATGGATGCATCGATGAATGCAAATGCTGGGATTGGTGGGAGTGGTGGCAATGGGATATTGGTCCCTCAAACCAATGATACAGCAGGAACAACAGGGGTGGATGATCCAAAGCAAGACCTGAACCAGGTCATTAACTCTATTCAGAAGACTTTAGGGCTCATTCACCAGCTCTACCTCACTGTCTCTTCGTTCAATGCCGGCTCTCAGCTCCCCCTCCTCCAGCGCCTGTAATTCTCCTCAACCTGAGCTGCTCAATTGAGTAGTTGAATATATCTTTCGCAGTATTTGATTGTCTATAGGAGACTTTCTCACATTGGGTTTGACCTCTCAGAAATGCTCTTGTTATGGAGCTTGACAATATGGCTAAGTTGTCTGACAAATGCAATATCCAGGTTCCTATGGAGGTTTTTAAGTGAGTTTTTTTCTGTAATTTTCTTTTTAATAACTCAATATTTCTCTTTTATGGCCAGTTCTGACTACAATTGATTTGTTGATTTTGCCCAGTTTGATTGACGATGGAAAGAATCCTGATGAATTTACAAGGGATGTCATAAACAGCTGTATCGCCAAAAATCAGATCACTAAAGGCAAAACTGATACCTTCAAGGTAAGCTTGACCTTACTTTGATATTTTCAATCCATTTTTTTATACATCTATTTTTTCCATTTCAATGTTTGAAGTTACATGATTCATCTTGCTCTCATGCATCTTCAGAGTTTGCGCAAACATCTTCTCGACGAACTTGAACAGGCATTTCCTGATGAAGTTGAATCATATAGAGAAATACGTGCTGCTTCAGCTGCTGTAAGTTGCATTTCATTGATCTGCCAATATGGTATAAATGGATTTTATCAAATTGATTGTCTGCATCTTTAATAGGCTTTTTTTGGTCAAAATTATGTGAAGAAAGTCTTCTTTGCACCTCTTCATGCATTCTCCCCTTCTCTTTTGTTCATTGTCCCTATTAAACAACCCTGTTCCGAATGTGTAAACTTTTGTAAATGAATCTGTCACCTTTCTATGACTCTGCGCCCAGCAGAAATCGGCTTTTTCCATTTTGATAAGACTATTATTACCCTTCCTCGATGTGTTAAATGGGTGTTTTACTTGTTTCTTTATAGGCTGTAAACTCTTCTCATTTGATACAGGAAATGAAACGACTTGCACAAGCACAAAGCACATTGCCAAATGGAGATGTGAAGGTCAAACCCGAGTTTTAAGTGTCTGATTTATTTTGTATCAGGTTCTTAGAATGGCTTACCATATTTATAGTCTGAAGTATATTGAAACCTAATGACTTTGATCACATATTCATAGTTTCGGTGTTTAATGTGTATGCACAGCTTCTGTATTCTGGAAATTGTCAATTTACTGGGACTTACTGTGCCCTCGAAATTGTATTATTGGCTTTTGTCTAGTTTTTAGGTTTATATATCTTGTTTGCATCTTAAGCTATGGAATTTTGGTGGTGATGAAAATGTTTACCATGGCATAGGTTCAGATCACGCTGAGTGTAGATGTACTTCAGACTCTTGTGATCCAAGTTGACTTCAAATTGCGTGCCATATAGATAGCACCTCCAGATCTTCAATGCGAAGACGATAGCAGCCAGTTCCAAGTCGTGAGTCGGCTAGTTCCTCTCGTGTGGCTTTAACTGTCTCGAGCCATAGGCCACGACTTGGCCATTTTGCATAAGCACACAACCTAGTCCGTTCCCTGAGGCGTCGGTGTACACTTGGTACAAGTCAACATTGTTTGAGTGAACTAGTACAAGTGCAGTCGTCAATCTCGTCTTAAGCTCCACGAAAGCATTCTCACACTTGTCATCCCACTCAAACTTTGCGCCTTTCCTTGTCAACATGGTCAATGGTGTAGCGATCTTGGAGAAGTCTTGGATAAAGCGGCGGTGGTAACTAGCCAATCCAAGAAAACTGCGGATTTTAGTCACGTTCCACGGTTGTTCCAATTAAGTACAGCTTCGACCTTTGAAGGGTCCACTGAAAGTCTAGCTGTAGAGATGACATGTCCAAGGAACTTTACTTCTGTGAGCCAGAAGTCACACTTGGATTTCTTAGCGTAGAGTTGGTGATCCAAAAGTGTCTGCAGAACTATGCGGAGATGGAAAGTGTGCTCCTCATGCGTCTTGGAGTAGATGAGGATGTCGTCGATAAAGACGATCACGAACCGATCCAAGTAGGGTCGAAACACTTGGTTCATCAGATCCATGAATGCGGCGGGGTCATTGGTTAGCCCAAAAGGCATGACACCAAACTCAAAGTGCTCATAGCGCATTCGGAAGGTCTTCGGAATGTCCTCCTCGCGTACTCGTAACTGGTGATACCCTAATCGAAGGTTGATCTTGGAGAAGAACATCGCTCCCGCGAGTTGGTCAAACAACTCGTCTATCCTTGGTAGTGGATGCTTGTTCTTGATCGTTACTTGGTTTAGTCGTCGATAGTCTACGCATAGACGTAGCGTCCCGTCATGCTTCTTAGCGAACAACATAGGAGCTCCCCAAGGTAATGAACTCTTTCGGATGAACCCCTTGCTCTCGAGATCCTCTAGTTGTAACATCAGTTCGCTCATCTTGGCCGGTGCCATTCGATACGGCGGTACCGAGATCGGCTCGGTACCGGGAACCAGGTCAATGTGGAACCTCCACTTCACGATCCAGGGGTAATCCTGGTAGCTCCTCCGGAAACACGTCAGGGTACTCATCTACAATCGGCACGTAGCTGTTAGTCTCCATGTTTGCCTTTGAAAATGTTTCAGCAGCACTTGTGAACTTGATTGAAAATGGGGATACTAAGTTGCATCCTCTGGGAACTCTGATAATGAATTCCAGGAATTTAATGGGCAGTTCTAATTTCTTGCAGCTGAAGCACCTGCAGGGGTAAAGAACAGTGACAGATCTGGCCAACAAGGGTCTGTCCTGACCTTACTGATTAATTTTCTGCTTTTTTTTTTCTTTGGATTACACGACTGAAAAAACAAAACAATTTGTCCACGAGTCAACACTTTACAAAACGAAGACTTATGTCACTAGATCAAATCACGGCCAATTTTTCTATCTTTTGTTGGGCGTTTTACTCTCAATTAATGTACTACAGACTTCAGACCAAAACAAAAATGTAGTGTAGAAAACCCTTAGAATACAACTAAAAATCAAAATAATCAGAAGTTACAGCAACAGAGCAGGAATTTGACAAAAAATAATTAGAATCACAAGTTTCACCTATCAGTTACTTTTTATACTTTAGCAACAGTATATTTCTTTCCCAGTCGTGTACTTCTTTCCGCCACTATGCATTAGTTATGTACTCTCACTACAAAATCAAGGTCCTCAGCGCAAACCAGTTCCAGTTTGGAACTTCAAGCCCAGTTCTTCTTTTCAATGGCCAGTGATTTTCACACTAGCATTTAGATGAAGGGCTGATTGGTCAAACCCTGTGGGAAGCCAATTTAGTGGGTACTTTGTTTTGCATCACGGATGTGGAACATAAGCTGCAAGATAATTCAACTTCAGGCCAAGTATAGAAAGGGCAAACACACATACAGACTACAGTGCTTCCTACTTACTGTATATAAATTTAGTCCACCATCAGATTTGACAAGCAATCAAAGTAACTTAAAAACCATCAGAATAACTAAATAAAAGAAACAAATATGAATGCTCATCATTGCATTTGTAATATTTCATGAAATTACCTTTGTCCCAACATAAAATGTCAAAAGCATGCCGGCCAAGACCGGCAATCCTGCACAAAGAATATATACATATTATTTATAATACACACGCACACATATATATAACTGGGATCTTAAGGATATTATATTTCATTGGACCCAAAAAAAAAAAAAAAACAGAGGATATAAAATTTCAAAATACCTTCTCTGCTAAGGAATTGAGAAACCAACCAACTAATCCCAGATGGTCCAATCACAAAACCAACAAGGTTTGCAACCTACATAAAAGAGAAGGGTTGTCTTAAAAGAGAAGATCTGGTGCAGATCGAACAAATAAGCATTCATAAAATACAAGGATTGGCACTTTAATCTAATATTATCATATCATTTACTCATTTTTGTTAACAAATAAGGTCACTGTAGCTTGGAAAGATTGCATATTTTGTCATCCAAAATCGTGAAATTCAGAGCATAGAGGCAAAAACTGCAATATGACCAACAGCAGCAGTTCCTTGTAGCTTTCTAATAATCCCAAATGGTTCCATCTTCTGTTCTCACTTTTGAACTCTCAGCATGACAGACAAACGCAGACACAGAAGACATCGAAAGTCTGTCTAAGCCCAAATTTTGTTTTCTAGCACAGCAGTAACATATTAAATTCAAAGGTTCAATTCTCATTTACCCACTACAGCATATTTGATATCACGAAGATCCAACTCGCTAATTATCATGAGCTACGTTGGAACAAAAAAAAAAAGAGCATCTTATAGCAACGCTGCCCTTCAGTATTTCTGCCTATGATCCAACAAAGACTGAAAAGGTATTCAGTTTGCACCCTGTGGCTTTAAGTTTATTAAATAGAGACATTATTTCTTGTGAGTTCAAGTAAAATCTAGATCGTCAAGCAGTACTAAGCATAGGTTTATCATCTGGTATAACTTTAAAAGTCTCAGTAAATATACTATATGCTCATTAAACATATAAAACAGACCATGAGGCAAGTGATTGTAACTGCCCCAGCAGCCGCACTAAATTCACGAACAATAAACTCCCCAAGAGCAGTCTTGGCCTGAACAAAAATATGAGAAAATTATAACTGTAATGTTCTTCAGACAAAAAGGAACGAGGAATAAGATACCAAACTGATGCATTGTATTGATATTAACTCATTATGCATTTTCTCACTTGGTATAGCAATGCTAAAACTTTGAAAATTTTATCCCACCCATAAGATTAAATTCACTAGATATACTAGTTTTTTTCGAAGTATACACCAACAGCACACATCCTGGTGATTGATTTTGGTACTGTTTGGGTAATCATAGTTGCTCTAGTTGACTGATTAAATTCACATACCGTCCTGCATATATATTACATAATTTAATTCATCAAATATTTATTTGGAAGTCTTTTCTAACATACAAATTTTAGACAAACAATATGTAAAAGGACCATGAGGGTATTTTAAAGTTTAGACTTAAAAAATAAAATAAAATAACATAGATAAAAAAGGAAAGAGAAAACGTGTTGCAACGATAGTATTATATGGGTAATGCTGGTATTATAAAGGGAAAAAAGGGTACCATCATCGCGTTAGAAAGGCACACAGATCCTTAATAAACCATAGAATCTGAAGAAAAATTCATTGTGATTTTAACCAAAAATAAAGACTTTGACTAGGGACTTTAAACTAACTATTCTCGTAAAAGTTCAATACAACATACACAACTGAGGCTGCAACATGAATTCATTCTTCCGAGCCCTTTGTTACGCTCAAATTGTGAAGGTGGAAAATTGGGTGAGATTACAGTACATCAAAGGTTTGAGTCCATTCCACTTGTAACCTTAAAAGGACTTTTTTTTTTCTTTTTTTTTTAGAAAAGTAACCATAAAAGGATACGCAACTATTACGAAACAAAGATTACCTTCCCTTCAACCCAACGGCCAAATGTTTGGCTACATGAGAGTTGCAGAATGGGGGCTGCAATTGGCATCCTAAATTACAAGCCGCACCTACTCTCCACTTTACCAAAATTGCCTCAGTAGGTAAATCCTTGTCCAAGTAAATTTTGACCAAAACATTATACGGCAAAGCAAGATTAAGCAAATTGGAGAGGTTTGAACCAGGTCTCACATTCCCTTTTCTCATCCCCAAAAGCAAGGCTAATTAGTATTGTGCAATATATAATTAAAATCCAAAGAATTGCCATTACTCTGAAGGCCAAATCTATAACGGCTATAGCATTTGATATCCCTTGGATTTCAAAAAATTGGAGACTATGACAAAACAAGCATTCAGGAATTTGAATACACTTCCAACTTCTTACAATTCACAATTGCTAAAATCACCACCCAAGCCATGAAAAAGCTGATTTGCAAGAACTGCACTTAAAAACTCTCAACCTCTACACGAATGACAGCGGCAACCAAGAAATATTGGTGTGTCGTTAAAGCCATCAAGGACGAAGGTTATGGGTGACCACAGCTCGCCTCACTCACCTTCATGACCATATTTATATTTGTTGAAGATGACAATTAATGATTGTTAAGGGTTTCTGACATTAGTTTCTCTGTTATGGTCTTACAAATCTCAGCTCTATACACAGTTAGTTTTAGGCTTTGGCTTGATAGAGAACTGATAAAGAAGAGAAGGATACTTAGGACATTTTACATTCTAAATAGTGGAGAGGGGTGTGGTTTGCAATTAAGAGGGTGCCAATTTCACTCCCCTTGCAGAAATTGGAATGATCATTTCCACAAGATTAAAAAGAGGAAGAAGAATCACCTGAAATGCAGAGGCTGCTGATTTGAAGATTATTTCCGGAATAAAGAATAAGCATGTCAGCCATGCCCATGAAAGAAGCTTCCTAATGCCAAAGAAAGCCGAAATATATAGAGAAAGACACAAATTTCAACAATGTTCTGCTCCCATATTGCAGGAAACTGAAACATAATCACAATGGAAAAAAAAAAAATGCAGCTAGAATTACCACTCTAGATCATGCCAAATGGCAACGAATGTGAATACAACCCACACATTGAGAAGCTTTCTCTGAGAGCCGCCAAGAGGTATGTACAAATACCTAACATTGCAGTAATTTTCAAAACAGACATCTCTGAGTTAGAAACAGAATTACAAGTTAACTTCAAAGCATAACAGTTAAATGTTTAACCTCACAAGCCATTTGTTGTAGGAAGCATGCCAGTTCTTCCAAAAGCTTTCCAAGTTGTAGCAATTGTTTACACACTTTGGCATATTCTCAGGGACCTCAATGCCACAGATCTAAGATAAACAGAATAGTAAAAGTTTACCCAGTGCACAACATTAACTGCTAGAAACCATGATACATCTTGTGTTTTGGTAAGTACCTTGGAATTCTCAAAATAATACATACTAAGTACACACACACACACACACACATATATATATATATATTCGTTTAAAAATATATTTATATTACATATACACACCAGTGACCAGAACCGGAAATAGCGCCATATCAGAAAGAACTTTAGCCACATAAAGTTTAAAACCTGCACCATCAGAAGAAAGTATGGGCTGAAAACAAAAAAATAAATATAAAAAACAAAAGGAGCCACCCAACAACTAGAATGGAAACTTCCATAGCAAAGGAACATAGTCAAACATAGCAGAATACTTCAGTATGATGAAAACACAGCACTACTTAGATAAGCAATCAAATAAATTATATCCAAGAGGAATTACATTGGGATCTAATGATTGAGGATGGTTATATCTATTAATTTTGTCAACATTATTCTCTGGCTAACTCTATGATTTCTACTATCCAAAGAAACTTATTGATGCCTTGAATTCATAATATATTTAACCAGCAGCAGTATCTAAATAGGATAATCCAATTATGGATCATGAACTTCTGATTGCTAAAGAAACAAGTATGCAGCATGATACTTTAAAATATGAAGACAACAAGATTATATTCAGGAAGACAAGTATACATCTTTGTTTGGTTACAAGAAACTGTTTCTTAGAAGTGACTTAATATCTAGGGTTTTTTGGATTAGAAATTGCGCATACTTTGGATTGGGTAGTTCATAGTTCATGCTAACTAAGGTTGCCATTCTTCTGCACGAACAAATAAAAAGTAATGGTCCGCTCAAAATAATTGACATATTAAAACTCCAATCAGGAATAACCTTAATAATGTAAGGATATCTCTTACCCCATATCCAATAATAAACACATCTACGGGATATAACTGTTTCCACATGCCGCTGATAGGTACACAAAAAGTTTGAATAAATTCAAGTATTATTCAAAAAAGGAACACACACACACACACACATGTATTTATGGATACACATACTATTTGGCCATATATATACATATATAGGGAGTCTCTATTGAGGACGTTAAAATGAGGACTTTCAAATCAACAATTGGATGAGTAGTCCAAATTTTAGTTGAAATATTATTTCTCAACACACGTCATCCAACCGTTGTTCTACCCCACTCTGCATAGATATATACATATGAAATACATAATCCATGGTGTATCTTTAACTTTTAAGGAACGCACCTGATTGCAAAGGCATTGTAGTAAAAGAGATGTGTCATTAGTTCCATCAGAAGGAGACTGAAAACCCAACGCAAACCGTACCAAGTAGTGTCTCTAACTGAATAGTTATTTTGAGGAATATCCAGCTGAAAGAACACTGGAGGTTAATTGATGAGACTTCGCTATAACATACTAGGAAGGAGTAGCATTTCTAGGGGATTGTAATCCTGAACAAATGCACTATTTCAAATAATTCGAAAAATCATATATTCAGAAAAGTGGCATTCTACAGGGCAAGAGTCATGTTATTAGCGTTTAATTTCAACAGTAGTAAGGATGTATCAGCAGTTGATTCCATTGAAAACTCAAACCTGATTGCAGGTATTTCATGCTTTGTAGTGGAATTGAGTTATTATGTGTGTTTAGCATCTGACCATCTTTATGTTTAGGGGGAAAATAAGAAAAGGCAACCACAAAATACTTCTCGAACTGAAACATTAATCTACTCAACTATAATATATTAGTAGTTCAGCCATGAAAGACTGCTAATACTGCAATAACTGGACCACTGATGATCAAGGAAGAAATCAAGACACTATTAATATTGGAAGTGGCGAACCTGTGAAGCAAAGGCATTGAAGCTTAGAATTGGCCCAGCAAGATAAAGAGGTGCATATGCCAGATAAGAAAGGTATGTGATAAAGGAAAAATTGTCGCTCTGGACACCTCTCTCCTAAGCAGAATGAACACATTCATTAACATACAAAAGAATCCCATGAGATGACAGTTATAAAAGGATTCAGAATCTACACTAATACTGGACTTCACCTAAAAATAAGCTAGCTAACCTGTAAGACTTGGTAACAAGTTTTGCCGGCTCTACAAATATTGCAACGCTGAATATGTTTCTGCAATCACCAACTAATAATGATCAGCAATTAGTAGGTTACAACCTGACAAGATCATCTGCATACATGAAGAATTCTCTGGTATAAAGGTTTATGAGAAATCAAGGGGACCAATGGATAAATCAATGAGGGATTCATTTTAGAGTTTGTAGATAATACTAGATTGATAATCATTGTAATTGGCAAGCATGTGAAGGACACCAGAAAGAAAAGTAGACTGGTGAGTATGAATATGAGCACTGGAAACTGACACCATATTTCAAAGACAACAAAAGGGTCCTAGAACTTAAAGAAAGCTGCAGAGTACCAGGACAATGAAAACAAACGGGGGCTGAATTAAAAACCACTACCTGCTCCTCAAGTCTCATTGACAGAACTTGAAAACTATACATTAGGGTTTGAGGGAATAAAAATAAGTAGCATTATCCTGATTTGATCTTTCAGACCAAAACTGTAAGTGGGCAGAAGAGTATCCTGACTAAACACTTTTGGCACATAAGTAGTTCCTAAAAGAAATTTTTATTGAAAAGAAACAGATTTTACTGACACAAAAAATGATACAATGAAAATGAAAGCTACATCTAATTAGCTACCTGCAGACAAGACATCCTAGAATGTATGTAACCTTATACTACAGCAGCCTCCCCAATAAACGGACTATAAGACCAACCCCTGTTTTCTCGTCAATCGCATCGCTTACCACCAAAACTGTTTCCAAAATTTGTCTACCCTTCATATATGCACCTGCTTCCCAAGAAATAGTATCTCCCAACAGTTATATCACCATCTGGGTCAATCAACGGCTTAGCACCAACTATGTACAAACTTGTCACCAGACTAATTGGCCTATAATTTCCAACTTTTAGTGAATCTGCCATTTTCCCCTATTATAGAATTCTGCCTAAATTTCTGGCAGCTTCGCTTTTACAACTTCCCAATTTCTTTGGAACACCTGCACAGAAAAGCCACCCGGACCTAATGACTTATATTTGTCACAATTGAAATTTATTTCCGCTTCGGGAGGCCTCTTCAACCACCTTACTTTTACTTCTCTGATGTGCTGTCGAGTTAAGGTTTTCAAACCCCAATTCAGTTTCTCCTCACTAGACCAAATGTTCTAAGAAAAACAGTTATTTCTCCTCTATCAAACTCCACAATGCCATTGCTTCGGGTAGACGTAGTCAATACTTATGGATAAAACCTTTCCAGGAGATATATCTTTCTGCCTCGAAAAATTCATTTTATAAGTTGCCTATGTGGCTTAAAAGAAACTTTTTGTGGCAGAAAAATGCATTTCCTGAAGATATTTTATCTGAAGGTATTTATTACAACTATCACAAGCTTTGGAGAATTGGAAATTTGTAACATCATTTTTCAAGTAGCCATAGTAACAGTACAGTAGTTGCAAGTGATCCTACAAAATACATACTAGAGAAACAGGATGCAAAAGAAAACAGACATATACCTCATGGTCAAAACGAGAATCTTGATGAGCCCAATGGTAATCATAGCCAAAGCTTACCATGCGCAAAACAACTGTCACAGACAAGAAAAAGAGCCATGTAAGGATTACAGTAATATATACTTGCACAAAAACAGGATGCAACTTGTGTCATTGTGCCAAGTGAAACACTTCCTCTTTTCTTTGAATTTTCATTCTCTTATTAATCTGCTTGTGCTCATATCCTGTCTGCTTAATTTCACCTTTTTGAACTATTTTACCAACGCAGTTACAGAAATCAGCATAAATTTGCAGATGTGCAATGGACTTATAAATTTATTATTAGATTGTGCAAGTCAATTTGGCACAAGTCATTCACAGCTACAAGTGGACATAGGGGACCAGTTGACACACAGTTATAGTTGAGATGGACATTAATCAAACCACAAGTTTTGTAGGGAGATTGGCTTCAAACTTCCAGCAGTAATCTGATAAAACCTAAATCTTAAAATTATTCTGCTTATCCTAAGAAAAGCAGGGATGAACATGCTAGTTTTCATTAGAACATAACTAGTTACTAAAAGAAATGGAAAGGAGTACTTAAGTAACTATCACATGTCCGCAAGTGTTGGAGTGAATCCTTAAGGAAAGAATCTCAGATTCAAAAAGTGTTGGAGTGAATCCGCAAGTCTTTGTCTGTCAATAACTTCACCACTTTATGCATATATGTATGAGATATGAACATGAAATGAAAAGTAGATAACTAATATTTAAACCCACCACTGCACATTGAGTTATAAACAAGACAATTGGAATAAAAAATTTCTAAAACATTTATAAGGAAAGCAAGATACCAAAGTTAAAGCAAATTTGCCATCTAAAGGTGCCCCGAAAGTTGTCCAAAAATGCCCAGTGCTCCCTATTTGAAATAGATAAGCAGAACATGTAAGCAGACATATGACGCATCATCAAATCACAAATTCTTCTTCTTTTTTTTTCTTCTTTTTTTTCCTTTTCTTTTCTTCTTTTGAAGTCAAACTACCTTTTACAATTCAACTCCCCAAAGAAGTTCTTATATTACCCAAGAAAATAAAAATAATAACCTAGCCAACAAAACTCACCCAAATGAGGAGAATGAGTATCCTTCATAAATACGATTGCAGAGAAGAAAGAATATGTTGAAACTCCAGAATACAAAAGAGAAGTACTTCGTTCGAGCAAATATCTGCAGAAAAAGAAATCCACTAATATATAGTAAAACCCAAAAGAATGAATTGTATCTTTTTCTTTAGAGAGGAGCAAGCAAAACTACAAATTGCACACAAAATTCTCATCAGATTTTACCAGTAAACAGATGATGATTGTACAGAATACGCTTAAACATCGCAAACACATATTGCGCTCTCCCAATCAAAGTTATGTCAAATTTGCAGTTACATAAGTTTCAGCTCCATAAACCAAAAAGAGTTTGATGCTATATAGGGCACAAAATATCAACTGCTAAGCCAATTAACTTTACATGAAATCACATTTGTTTTTTGAGTCATTATAATTCGGTATGTTTTCATTAAACAAGAAAAAAGGTTCAAGCAAAGTCAGCCTCAGAAAATATATGATAATGCACTATAACTATAAAGTTTAAAACATCAATGAGAGAAGGAAGAAAAAAGTAGTCCAATTTTTGTAGAACGCACCTTTACCAAAAGAAAATTCACTGAAGCGATTGAGAGGATAAATATGATGCTTCCAGAAAGACATATAGAAAGTCAGCGAAATTTCACACCCTCATGAGTATAACATCCAAGTAGTACTATATAGAGCATGAAAAACATACCAGGCTCCATGCAGATACGATAGGTACGTGAATGAAATCAAAAGCCAAACAATGGACATCCCTCTGGCTTTCAAATGAAAATATGCCCTCGACAACTGAGCGATTGACGTAAATATTGTGAAAACAATGGTGAGAACAGGTAAATTTCCTCGCAAGTTTCTCCATTGAGCATCAGACGCATCCTAGGAAAAAAAAAAACAACGGGGGTATATCAGAAAGATAATATTGTTTTAGTGTTCGGTGATTCATGGTCGCGGTGATGCAGTAGATAACACATGAACATGAGATATATTTAGAAGCAAAAGCTGCATTGCTTTCTAAGTGTCATGCTTTTCCTAAAAATAGACCATTTAATCTCTAAATTTGAAACTAAAAAACATAATGAGTTCATCAAAGTAAAAAATAAATTAAATCCAGAGAGAGAGAGAGAGTGTGTACATTGAGGCATTGAGGTGTGAGCCATCCAGGCCGCAAGCCCAATAATTTGGTATAATGATCTGAGTGTGAGAGAAACGAAAATTAATTGGATATAAATTGAAAATTGAAAATTGAGAATGATGGAAGGTGGTATGGTTGGTTACCGCGAGATAGTTGAAGCGATCGATGGATGATGAAGGCGTAGAAAGCAGCAGCGTAGAGAACCAGAAACGGCAGTTCTCTCTTCTTAATACTACTACTACTATTGCTGCCTTTCAAATCCATAGCAGACTTTCAACCCAGCTCTGACTTGACCTTCAAATGTATATATTGTTGACCATCGCCAATCCAATCGGTGGCACCGAAATGAAGACAAGGTTTGGGTTTTTGAAGGAACAAAGGAGATGAGCCTTCAGCTCTTGTTTCTTGACCGCCTATCTGTTTCTTTCTCAACTGATTTCTGTCGCAGAAAGAGTGCAGTCGTAGACTGCAAAAAACATAAGAAAAACAGTGAACAAAGTTTGGTTTTAACTTAGTGCGGTCCCTCGGTCGGTTTGAATCAGTAATAGACATTACTAACTTCAAAATCAATATATAACTAAAATTTTCAGTATTTAACCATATAACTATCAAATTCCCTATTTCCATTTTCGATATACTAACTTTACAATGAGTATTTTTCGTAAGGGTTTTTGTCAATTTACCCTAATTTTAGGATCAATGCTCCACTTACCCCATTAAGTTTTTTTAATTCTCACTTACACAAAACACTCTAAATTAAGAGTTATTTCCTTTTACACAAAAGTTCCATTTTTACATCTTTTTATTGACATTTTTGCCCTTTTCTTAACTACCCAGCGTCCCACCCAATTAAATCCGTGTGTTTCAAAATTTCGAGCGAACGAAGAGAGAGAAGCTTTCGTTCGCGCGATAGAGAGAGAGAGAACGAAGAGAGAGAAGCTTGCATGGAGAGAGAAAGAAGCAATGTGGCTCTATATTTCAACTCTGCTTCAGCTCGGTTTGAATTGTTTCTTCGATTTCGATTTCAATTTCGTTTCTTCGATTTTTTTTTTGGATCCATGTTTGCTATTCACCTCCATTGAATCTAAGTTTGTTTTCCTGTGCGTTTTGTTATTTCCGAATTGTTGAACTAAGTTTGGTATGTGTTTCGTTAATTCCATTTTTTTTTTCTTTTTCGAAAAGCGTGAATTTCATTTTTGATTTGGTTCCATTTGCTATTTTCATGCTTATAACTTTGTTGTGCTAAGTTTGATCTGTTTCGTTGTGCTAAGTTTGTGTGGTTCTGTTTTAGAACAGTTCGATCCGTTTCGGTATTTGTGAAGTGTCTATTGCCCCCCAGTAGACCCATATTGGGGGTCAATAGATGGTTTACAGAGCTGCTTTTCTTCTTTTTTGATACGCTTAGTTTTTATTGAAGATCATCAATAGTTGTTTATAGTAACTTGTTTATGTTTTGTGAAGTGATTTTGGTGTTCCAGACTCCTCTAGTGGGGGGCAATAGTGGTTTGATTTTGTTTTGTTTTTTGCTTTTTTTTTTTTTTTTTTTTTCTTCAGGAATATGGATAGTTCCTTGGCTGTTAAGTGCACTCATTGTGGACAAGGTTTCATGTTTCGTATTAATCAATGTATGAGCTATGCTCATTTGTTTGAATACATTTGTGAACGCTTCAAATTTTCTGCAACTGATGGTATTGCGCTTCATTATTCGCTTCCTGGATGCTCTATTGTTTTTTCTTCGCAATGATGATGATTTCCAGATGCTGTTTAGCGGTGCGAAGATTTACAAGTTGGATTGCGTTGATATTAAGGTGTTGAAGAATAGTGTAAGTTGCAGCAACAAAGCTTCTGTTTCATTTTAAGATAGCTGCTCTAGTATTGTGGATGAAGATGATTACCTCACTGAGGCATTTAGGACTGAAGTTCAAAAGTCTTACTTGTCAAATGAGTGGGCTAGTTACAATCAATATGTAGGGCAGAAATTTCGTGGCAGTTCCCCTGAGTTTCGAGACAAGCTCAGAAAGTATGTTATTGAAGTTGGGTTCAGCTTTGTGTTTATTAGAAATGATTGGGACAGAATTCATGCGGTTTGTTCCAATTGGGGAACCGAAGGATGTGAGTGGAACGTCTGTGGTTATGTATTGCCTGCAAATGGATGCTTTATTATTGGTGAGTTGGACAATGTCCACTCTTGCAAAGGTGTTCTTCGAAAGCAAAAACATGAGCTTTTGGGATCGAAAATTGTCAAGACATGTATTGAAAAGGACATTAGCTATAACTTGTCATTGAAGCCGACGAAAATTATCAGCAAGTTCAAGTCAGCTTATGGGTTTGATATATCGTACAAGGTTGCTTGGAAAGCAAAGCAAAAGGCTAGGGAAATGATTTACGGTTCTGAGGCTGATTCGTTTAACATGCTAACTTGGTATAGGGAAGTTGTGTTTGAGACTAACCCGGGATCTTCTTTTGTTTTGGAAGTTGATCCATTGAGTAATCGGTTTCAGAGGCTTTTCCTAGCTTATGCAGGCTGCATTCAAGGCTTTGAATTTTGTCTTCCCGTGTTGTATGTCGATGGCACTTTTGGGAAGAGTGTCTACAAGGGGCAGATTCTTTGTGCAACCGGAAAGAATGGAAACCATGGTAATTTTCTGATGTCTATGTTCCTTTATTGTTATTTTTGTTGAAACTTTGCAGCGGCATGCTCCTGTTAGTGGTGCAACGGCACGCTGTAATCATGTATTGGCCCCCAATAAGCATCTATTGTCCCCCAATACTCCTTTATTTTCTTGTGATTTTCTTTCCCCTTTTTGTTTCTTTTATGTTTATTATTTTTTTTGGATTCTTTTCGTTGAAAATGTGGAGCGGCACGTTGCAATCATCTATTGCCCCCCCAATAGACATCTATTGTCCCCCAATAGACTTGCATCTTTTTTTCTTTTCTTTTTGTAGGTTTCTTTCCTCTTGCAATGTGTGTCTGTGATTCTGAGACAGATGCTAATTGGTCCTTTTTCTTCAAACACTTGAAGAGCTTGCTGGAACCTCATGGTAGAGTGATTACGTTTATTAGTGATCGAGGTGTTGGACTGTTGAGTGCTTTTGATAAGATATTTCCTGGTAATCATCATCTTTTCTGTTACAAGCACTTGGCGCATAACCTTATGAGTAAATACAACGGTAAATGGTCTTCTGTTTTGAAAGATGATGTTAAAAAGAAGTTTTTTGAGTTGGCATATTCATGTACTGAAAAGGAATATCGTTTCCATTTAAGAGAGTTGAGAGAAGTTGGTGGCGCTGATATTATAGATGCATTTCTTGTTGATATGCCTCTTGAAAATTGGTGCCGTGCATTTTTCCCTAGATGCCGTTATGGAATTATGGCTAATAGTATAGCTGAATCTTTTAATGCTTGGTTTGCTGTTGAGCATGAGATGCCAATTTACACTATGCTTGATCAAACTCGGATTAAGGTGATGCAGATGATGGGTGAAAGGAGAGACGAAGCTCAGGTTTGGACATCACAACTTACTCCTGTTATGGAGGATCGTTTGAAAGAAGGTATGGAGAAAGCTTGCTGTTTCAATGTGCATTACTCCCATACAAATATTTATGAGGTTAGATCAAAGTATTCTTATGTTGTGGACCTTGGTACTCCTTCATGCTCGTGTAAAAAATGGCAGATTAACTGCTTCCCTTGCTGCCACGGTCTCGCTGCAATTCAAGCTGCCTCAATGGTGTTTATGCTTTTATTGATAAGCATTTTCATGTTGATTATTACAAGAAGTGCTATGATTTTCCAATTTATCCAATATCTAATGTTGATATGGCTTCTTCGGAATCTGCAAGCAATGACTTCATACTTCCTCCGAACACAAAGAGGCCGCCCGAGAGGCCTAGGCTCAAGAGGTTCAAGTCTAGAGGAGAGTGTGAAAAGAAGCTCATTCGTTGCGGCCAATGTGGCAAAATGGGCCAGCATAACAAGAAGACCTGCACTAAACCTATTTAAATGTAAAGTTGTCAATTGTTTTAGCATTCTGTTTAGTTGTATTAGGGGGCAGTAACAAGCTATTGGGGAGCAATAGATGATTTTATCTAGGGTCAGTATAACATTTTTTCTTTCAAAGATTATTGACATTGATTGGTGCTTGAGTATTGTTGCTGACTGAGAAATTGATTAAGTTTTTCAAGAACTTGTATTGAAATTTTTTTCCGGTTCCTCTATCCATTTTGATTTCATTTTAACTTTTCCATTAATACAGCGGTTGATTTTATGTTTATTTTCATTTTAACATGTTTGGTTTTGAGTTGCAAGTTTTTCCAACGTGTTGTGAAAGCAAACTGACCCTACAAACATCTATTGGGGGGCAATAGACATCTATTGGCTCCCAATAGAATCTGAGTTTTGGAGGGTTGAAGTTCAACAATTGTGGAATTTTTACACTTGCATATTGCCAATGTAGTTTGATGTCCTACTGTCTTATTTCTGACCCTCTATACAAGCTTTATTGGGGGCCAATAAGGGTCTATTGGTCCCCAATAGAACCTGGTTTCTGATACGCTAAAAATAAGCGCGCAATTTAACCCTGCAAAATGTAGTTGTCAGTATAGAATAAGTATGGATCGTTCTAGCCGGGGATTGAGGGTACACCTGTAATTGCATAAACAAATAAAGAATTAATATAAGTATAAAATATTATTTACAAAAATAAAACAAAGAATAAAAATATATACAAGTAAACGAAAATAAGGGGGGTTTTAGATTTTTAAATTAAAAAATTAAAAGAAACAAAAATAAAAATGTAAAATACATATATAAGGGTGGAACGCAAAGAACAAAGATCAAAACTACAATCATATGAATGAAATCCAATTACAATTCCTATAGTTGATTTTCTATGTCATGAGAAAGAAGTTGACCATGTGAAACGTTAGTAAGCAAACGATTTCCCATTTTTTTACTTTCCTTGAATATTTAAGGGAAAATGGTCCGTACAGTACCTGAGCTTTGCCTCCTTATAACTTTTGGTACCTAAACTTAAAAAAATATCACTTCGGTACCTGAGGTTCTTTGCCCGACCGAGGATTGGTACATATGGACGTTAGCTCCGTTACAGAGCTTGCCAGCTGGCAAATTTACAGGGGTACTTTCGTCCATTGAGAACACTTTGCCGCGGAATTTGTTGTTGTGAACAACTTATAACCATTAAATTATGACTTCATTCTACTGAAATAGCAATGAAGGTTGCTTACATGTAATGCAGAGTTCATTAAAAAATACATAGATATTCAAATTACTTACATTATTCACTAGTACAAAAATTGAATCAGACGACGGCTAAAAACTGTCGTCTGATACAAAGCTGACTGTCGTATATCTCGCTGCCGTCTGATAAAACATGATTTAGAGAACTGTCGTCTGAAGAACTCGGCATCCATGTCGACAGGCTGTCGACATCATTAATTGTTGTGTGAATGTTACTCAGACAACAGGCAACTTAAGAATCTGTTGTGTGATTGCAATTCAGAAGTCGTTTTTGTTTATAACTGTTGTGTGACTGTTATTCAGACGACAGTTTTTATTTTGTATCCATTGTGACTATTGTATACAGACGATAGCTCTTTTGGCAAAAAGTGTGATGTGAAGACTAACAATTAAATATATTTATGCGACGACAGATTGAGCTTTTACCATGTGCTATATAACATCCTGGACAATTCTTTTCATTCATTCTTGCATGTTGTCTAATTGTTACAAATTATATAAAATTAATTCAAATCCCACCATATATAAAATGAATTCAGTAAATTGATATGAAAATGAAGTATTTCCCAAATATTCACACAAATTTCATTTGCCTTCTCCTCCAGCTTGTTGTAATCAATATACCCAGTAGAGGAGAAAAAGGAGAAAACATAAACTAAACTAAGAACCCCAGCTTGACTTGATTGAGATGACATGAACTGTATCTTTTCCCCTCCTGCACAATCTATATATGAAGCAGCTTTGTACCCAACATCCTGTGATTGAGTCTGCAATTTGATAATATCAATCAATTTTAGCACCAGCTCAATTACACATGATCGCACAAATTCAGTACTTTCTTTTTAGAACTGAAAGCAAGTAAAGAAGGAAGGACAATGTACTAGAAAATAATCATTGAGAACAAATTCTCCAGACCAAAATTATTGAGAAACAAGGATAATATCATTTAGACAAAAGCACACTCAAAATTACCACAAGCTAAACAAAGCAATTGAATAAGAAATACTCATACAGCCAACACAAATTTATCTGCATAAAGAAGTTTTATAATCAAGGAAGGATGAAGGCATTTCAACATGATGTTCCATTCCTAGTTAAAGCATATGTACTGGAGTTTTTCATAAGCAGCACATCTTGAGTGTGTGTGTGTATATGGGTAGCTAGGAGGTTCTATACTCACGGAAGAACAGATTCACATCCTAGTTGAAGGTTATATCATGAGAATATAAGATGACCACAAAATTCCAATACAGAAACAAGCACGCATAGAATAAAGAGTAGTATTCTGGTCCTAAGCATATATATACGTAAACACAAACACCTATATTATGTTACATATATACATAATACATATATGTGTTATATATGTTTTTTAGAGAGCAGAGAACTAATAAAGAGTAGTAAACCCAGTAAATGTTCAAGCAGCTAAATGAAAGTTTCAAAATACACCTCCCATATATGGTGAACATGAATTATCAGATTAAAAGATCCATGCAGTTCAAGTTCATATTCAATTAACTAAAGTTTATATTCAATTTTTATAGATTTCAGCTACCAATAAATGCATAACAATGAGCAACTGAAATGCAATACAAGTTTGAATTTACCCTTCTCAAAGCACATGGACCTGTTGAAGCATTTGGTCAATCATTGCTCCTACTTGCTCTTCATAATATGCATCTCCTTTTGTCAACAACCTTAAGCTTTCAAACTGAGAATTTATCATCAGAAAAACATCCAATTAATTTCAGGTCAAAACTCGATTATTCCATAAGTAATTTATGTAACCATTAAGCAAGTCAATACATATAGCAAGAAGTTATCAACACATAATATTCTCAAATAAAGTGAGGAGTTACTTTGTTGTCCACAATTTTATTTAAAACTGATTTTGAGGAGATGGAAATAAAGTGCCTGCAACATTGCAGCTCTGGGTATTTTGCCGGCAAAGTTGTATTGAAGCAGGAGTTCCTGGGATTGCGGGTAGATTTTGAAGTGTTTGAGGTTGAAGACAATCAAAAGCGGGAACTGAATTGAGATCAAGAAAAAGATGAGGTTGCAATGGCAAAACCATCAACAATGCAGGGCTAGTCTGCAAGGTTCAGAAAGCATAATTGTACTCTACGATTTCAATATTCGTCTTCACCATTTTTTTCACCACACAAAAGACATCATCCAAAAGGCTCAAAATCTTCAAACAAAATTAATCAATAGAATCAGCATGTCAAACAACTACCACTAGCATACGCTTGACCAGCATCCATTGAAGTTTTCAAAAAAATCAGGTTTCTGAAAACAAAAGGGCCCTAATCAATAGAATCAGCATGACAAACAACTGCCACTAGCAGACACTTAACCAACACCCATTATCACAAAACTTTTAAACTTTAAGCAAACCCTTTCTCCTCAAGTTGTCAATATTCTCATTGATGATTTGAGTGCAGTTCCTAGATTTTGGAAAGTTTGGTAGTTCTATAACTTAGCTTTTGTTTTCTTTGAGTCTGTTTTGGACCCCCCAAAAACAAAAAACAAAAAAAAATTAAATAAATAAATAAATTTTAAAAAATTTCCATTATTTCACACCTCAAATACTGAAACCAAAAGCAATTGATATCAGACACTTAACCAACATCAATTACCATGAAAGATTATACTGTACTGAAAACTCAGTTCATATCACAGATCAAGCCTGCCCATTACTCCAAAATCATAAAGCAACCCATATTACACACCTTAAACCAAAAACACACAATGAAGAAGTGACTAGATCAGTGAAGCAAATAGAGAAAACAGTACCACGAAGAGATCACAGATTATGTGGTCAGAGAAAGGAGAAATTCAGCAGACAAACAGTATCCAGGAGCTGCATAAAACTCAAAAATTCAGCTGAACACAAAACAGGCAAGTGCCAAAAAAACTCATGTACATAAGAAAATATGTTGGACTTTCCAGTAATGCTGCAACTTGATCATCAGTTGAACTTTATCATTTGCCTTCTGAGATGATTTCCAGCTCCACATTTGCTATTTCTCTTATAAGCTTGTTCATACCTTCCGTAATCAATTGGTCCTCCTTCTCCAGCTTTTCCAGGGTAACTAAAAGCATCGCATAGGAACTACATGTTCTGGCACCAACATAAAATAAGCATTTCACACCATGATAGCCAAGACTGTCCTTCTTTAACAATTTCTCCAGCAGCACCGCTTTGAGGACAACTATGCATAGCATCTTCACAAATCCAGCTCCGAACTCTACTGATTGGGGAGGCCCCTCTAGTTTTTGTTGCCTCTTTGATATTAGGCGCCACCACAGGAAAAAGAACAACATATAACCAGCAAAGAGAAACCAGTAGAGTTTGCCTCTCGCCACTTCCAAATAAAAGTCAACACATGTTAGTATAACCCCATCCACCATGATGGACAACCACCACAATATTTTCACAGAAGCCTTTCGTTTCCGGAGCTGCAATCTCTCATCCTGTAAGTCCTCTATATTCTTCTGCCACTTTTTCTTCTGTTTTTTCAGGCTCTCCCTCTGTACGTAACTCTCTCCTGATGTCTGCCCTAGTGAGTGCCCTCCTCTCATTTAAAATATCCTCCCTTCGCTTTGCATTTAGCTCTTGACGGCGAATTCTTCCCAATTGCTTCTTCATTTATGTACTCTCATTCAGCCAATCCATGATCCCTTTTGCCCTTACTTCATAACCCAGCTGCCTCTCACATGTCTTCCTTGCATTTCTATTCTTCCTTGCATCCCTCTGTTTCCTCCTCTCATTTTCACCCCTCCTTAAAATAGCTATTTCTTCTGCATCATGCTGCCACTCTGATTCTCTCACTGCTGCCCTCCCATGTCTTCCTAGCATTTATCTTCCTCCTGATATCCCTCTGCTTTCTTCTCTCAATCTCATCACACTGCCTCTCTGACTCCTCCTCACTGCTCCTGCTCCCCTCCCATGTCTTCCTAGCATTCATCTTCCTCCTTGTATCCCACTGTTTTGTCCTCTCAATCTCAGCCTTCCATAAGATAGTCATTTCTTCATTATATTGCCTCCCTGACTCCTTCTGAGTGCTCCCCTCCCTCCTTTCATTGTCAAGAATTTGCTTTCTTGTCTCAACATTCACAGTAACATCTGTACATGTATAAAAAAAAAAAAAAACATTAATTGCTGATTACATAGTACATGAGTTGAGAATATGACATGGATGCTCCTTTATAAATGAAATTGGTTAGCTAGTTACACTTGCACTGAATTGGATGGAGGGACCATCACACATGAAAGTAAAACTTCATTTGATAAACCTCATCAGCCACGTACCTCACAATACCATAACAAACAACAAAACATACAACATGCGCTAGCCGGTACACGATACTAATTCCATTCTGATACATTATTCTAAGTTGCAAACAAAAAAAAAATCATACATTACAAGCACAATATGAAGAAAAAGATCCACTGCAAATGGCTCAAACATAAACAGTGTGACAACAAACTGGAAATTGTCTCGAAAGGAATACATTGAATAGTTGATTTACAGTTGATATCTTTTGTTCGTTCTGGTGCTTCAAAACTGAGCCATTGGAATATCTTCCATAAAAAAAATCCAGTATAAAAGATTTATTTCAAGCACGCTATTACATTTATCATCAGTACATAATATAATCCCGTTTCAAAACGACCAGAAAAACCCAATTGTTTAATGCAACCATATTCTCTCCTGGATTCCCATAGCACTGAAAATGCATCGAGCTACCAACGTGAATAAACAATTAACCGAAATTATCCCAGAAAGGTTTTGCATCCAATTAATGCCAGCTAACACAAAGACTCCAATCCAAAAAGACAACCATTAAAGAAATCACAAAAAGAAATCACAAAACAGGAAAAAGAAGAGATTAGAAATCAGTACCCGCAATGCCAGGTACGCCAGTTGCGTCCAGGGCGTTGGTGCCTCCTTCAAAAGCTGTATCGACGAGACGACCAGGCTTGGGCCAAAAACGCTGCAAGAAACCCCGAGCAGGCGCGTTAGCACTACCACGGATTTGACCACCTTTCTGAAGATCCAAGTTTTCTTCCTGACGCCTCTGATCTTGGTGTGCATTTTTGGTACCGGAGCTCTGGCCACCGTTACGAACGTCAGAACCGACTCCCTCTCTCCCTTTCTTCAGATCGTCGGCTTCTTGAAGACGCCTCTGCTTGCGCTTGTAATGTCATAGATCTGTACCAGAGCTCTCGACGTCGGACTGAACGAAATGCCCCCAAGAATTTTCGGTCAGGTGCTCGCCGACGTTATCATCTCCAGCTCCGTGACCTTTCTCAAGATCGACCAATTGTTGAGAACGCCTCCGGGAATCGTCGGACTCAAAATCATCATCTACCTGGTTCTTCCTGCCGGAAAATATCTGAGGCGCCGTACAAACATGCAACTTGCGGGTTCTATCGTTTAACTCATATAAGCAAAACGGGCAGCGGATGGGGCCGCCGGTAGTTTTCATGGTTCGCCGGACTCGGTCTATTGACTCTGAACTCTGAAGGTATGGACTCGGAGAGGTGTGAAGGTTTGGAGTCCTAATGTGAAGGTTTGGGCTTTGGGTTTATATACTAAGTGAGTGGCCACCAATGATGGCGTCTAGCCCTTGACCACAAAGAAACAACAAAAAGTGAGCGAATGTGGGGATTTTTTATTTTTTATTCAGACAAGAAGAGTTTGTAGAGCTCCAATATAATTGGAAGTTTACCGATTCATTAAAAGTTATTTTAACTTTGTTAATTTTATGGATTATATTTATATCACACATTTGTACTGATTTAATTTTTAGCCCCATTGGATAATTTTGTTGATTTTATGAGGACAGTGTTTAACTTTCAGTCTACAGGGCCTTAATTAACAATGACTTAGTCAGTGACATGTTGTGTTTAATAATTTCAAAGCGTATGTATGTGGAAAGCAGGATATTTGATATCCGAAGAAATTTTTGTTGTGTATATATGTAGATGGGTAACCCAAAAACTAGAAAACAAAAACCCTTCTAGAAAACCCAATTTTTCTTTGTCCCATTCCAGTTGATCGACCTAGTTGCTATTCTCATCGTCATCCAATTGAAATTCTCACTACAAGACCTGACCCTCCAGCACTTCAATTGCCTTCCATTGTCAAGTCGCAAATGTAAAGGGTGGGTTCAAGTTCATATTCTCACTTGAACTTTGAAAACCCGCAGAAAATCATCTACCCAAAAGAAAAAAAATCAATAGAACAAATCAATTGAAAACCCATCTTCTCATCTTGTTGCAGATCACGACGGTGGCATTTGCATCGTCGTTTATAAATAACTACATACACTTTCTTTATGGTGCGTTTGGATGAGAAAATTATGAAATTCGTAGGAATTTCTATTGTTTGGTTGTATCTATTTAGGATTTGAAATGTGTAAATAAAAAAATAAACTAGAAAAAAACCTTGTTTTGGAAATGAAAATTGGATATTGCAAAGGAAATCGTAAATGACACCTATTTTAGTAGAAATTGAAGTAGAGAATTTAAATAATGAATTACTTTTTTTTTTCCACAGAGAAATTTAAAATTTCCAATTTGATAATGTCAAACGAGGGAATTGGTTTTTAAGAATTATGAAATCCTAACTTTCAATTAAATTCCATCGTTTTTTCCCTCATCCAAATACATTCTTAAAGAAGAACAGGAGAGAGAAAGGGAAGGGGAAGAAGAATATCGAAGGAAAGAAGAACAAGCGAGATAAAGGAAAGAAACATGGTGGCTCTGAAGAAAAAGAGGAAGTCTAGACCATTACATTAGAACCACGTGTCTTCATCTAATTCAAGGCTTAGGAAGCTCAGGTAAAAAAATAGATTAGGAGATGAACTGCTCCCTTTTTGTTGGGCTTTTGCTTCCAATGTATAAAAAAAAAAGCCATGTCATAATAAAAGAAAATATGTTAACCAAGGCAAGTGGTTCAATGGATGCACTGGATCCCGCCACGGAAACGTTCAAAATATGGAATTCCCACGTTATGCGTTCGAATGCTGGCTTTAATTAGTGCAACTGCCGAATTATAAATGTGGCAATGAGAGGAGCTGTAATGCTGTGTTAGCTAGCGGGCCCCGAGAGAATGCGAAAGGTTGGGGTCAACAAAAAAAAAGGCAAAATAGCCAAATTACCCCCTAACTTTTCCCATAGCTGCCAGTTTATCCCCTGACATTTCAATTTTAATTTTTCACACCCTAACTTTTCTAACTCTTGCCGATTCACACTTTACCGTTAACTTTTAGATTTTCCATCCAATTTTTCCGTTAACTTGCTGGGCGTTTTCGTCTTTCCAATTGTCACCCAAAAAAAAAAAAAAACTAAACAAACCAATTGTTCAAGAATATCAATAGGTACAAATGAGGGTAATTTTTTTTTTTAACTCTTAACACCAACAGAAAAGACATCAACCCTAAAACTGTAAATCATACTCCCTCTCCCCAAAACCATAATTGTTGGTTCCTCAACGCGATTGAATAATAAATCATTCAATAGTTCATTACAATTAGATCGAGCTATCTCAGCCAAAATAATCAAGTCTAAAATCCAAATATTCAAGTCATGATTAACTTTCACACAAAACAATACTAGAATTTTTACATAATCCCTTCACTTAAATTAAAGAGCTAAATTTGATAGCACATTGGTTTTCCATAATTTTTTTTATTTATTTTTTTTTATTTTTTAAGGAAGCGGTGTAAGAGCTAACTCAGCACTCTTACCCGAATTTATTAAAAAACAAGTAAAAAAGATACATAACAAGGGGGGCTAGACCAAACCTTGCCGAGAGAGAATACAAAATTGCAAAATACAGAAGATACAAAAAAAACCATTGAGAAGCGGGGGACTAGGCCAAGACCGCTTCCAAACAAACATAAAACTAAAAGACAAAATCTTTTCTGTTTTTTCCATCCATAAAAATAAACCAACCCTTCCACTATGAAAAACGATAATTTGGAAAACCCAAATAATCAGCTTGTAGAAACCTGTGGAGCTCACTAGGAAAGCATAATCAACACTTCAACTAATAGTAAGACAAATACTAAAACAATGTTCTGTTCTTTCATCAATTAAATTATATATCCTAATAGATGCACCACGTACTTGAAATTTTAACAGAGACCACTGATTTATATTCTATAGCTTCCAATGTGTGTTACTGTTGGCAGGAGTAACATGCCTTGTACTTGATTCACTACTTCTAGCTTTAGAAATTGGTTGAGACGCGGTAGCTTCAGTACTGATTGTAGAATGCATTGCCACTTGAGTTATACGAGTGGCACGATTGACCTGGAAAACAAAGTATGAAAATAAAAGTAAAATTCAGTATATTGTTATCTGACACTATTAAAAATGAAGAAAAAATAAAAATAAAAAGAGTTCCCACATAAATTTAAGGATGATTCATAGCATATACCGCAATGCAAAAGACTAGCTTATTTTTGACATACAATGTTAACCCAAAACTTGTCATACTCATAATTCAACGCAAAATAAAAGTTATTTGAATAATTAAATGAACTTACATATTGTCCCCTTCCTCTTCCAATACCTGGAAGAGCTTGTCCTCCACCATTACCAAAGCTTGTAGGTTGCCCTTTTCCTCTTGTTGGAGCAATGAATTGGCTTCTTCCTCTTCCGGCGCTTGCAATTGTTTGTCCTCCTCCTCTAGTACCGAAACTTGTAGATTGTGACCTTCCAATAAAGCTTTCAAACTGTCCTCTTTCTCTTATTGGAGCAACAAATTGGCCTCTTCCTCCTCTAGTCCCCCCAACTCTAACATATTGAACACCATGTCTTCCCTACAGTACATTGCAAATTCAAAAGTGAAAATTAAAAAAATATTAATAAATAAAAAATTTAAACAAACAAACATAAGTTAAGTATGCTAGTATATAGACTTAGTTGACTAACTCGTCCTCTTGTTCCTTGTCCAAATTGTCATTCTTCCGTCATAATTGGAAAATCTTTCCAATACCTCTTCCACTATTTGTGCCCTGTAATTAAGGATACTACAATTTCTCAAATCATTCACCAAAGTCATTACTTACACTAAACTAAACAAAGTGGCTTTTAAACTTACGGTTCCTCTAGCCCTTCCTCTTGCTGTTCCACTTGCCTTGTACATATTTTCGCTCGCTGGAACATGAGGAGGAGGTTCTAGTGCTTGTCCTCTCTGAGAACATAAGGAAGTTAATGTTGACCAAGCTACATGAAAAATTTATTTAATATTGAAGTTATAGTACAATACTACAAATGAAAGCTTAAAATACATACCTGAGGACATGTCCTCATATTATGACCTTCATTTTTACAAAGTGAGCACTTAGATGGGGCATGATATCTCTGTAGCTTTTTGTACCTTTGGGAATCTCATTTGGTTCTAAAATTCTTCTCTTTTTGGGCCTTCCTGGTTGTTTGTGATAGAGTGGTGGAAGAATCGGCATGCCACCAGTTTTAGTCTACAAGTCTTGACTGGACATTGGGGAAATGAAGTAACCATAAGCTTGTAAGCAAACTAGCATTGCTTATGGAACAAGTCATTGATTAGAACTTGTATTCTGCATATACATTTCATATATATGTAATTAATCTAAGTTTAGACTATGATATAAGCTGATGAAATATTTCATTTTGTGACAAGCTTATCTGGTATTTGAATTTAAATTAAGTTGCAGTTGATAGAGCAGTTAAAGTTTGATAAGCAGTTGAGGTATTGCAGCAGTTTCTTTATGGATGAAACTGATTTGCAGAGTTGCTATATATATGTCAGATTGGTCCCTTCTGATGCATGTGTGGTTCTTATTTTAGTCCCATATACTAAGAGAACATAAGGGTGAAATCAGGAGAAGGCTATCATGGACAATGGAAGTGCATCGAGTAAGATTTTGCATTAATGTTCTTGTGTTCTTGTTTTCTGGAGATTCAGAATTGATACAGCACTTTCAATCCTAATCATATAATTTACATTTTGTTGATTTTCAGTAATCTTAGTTACATGTATTGATCTAGTATAGGTTCTTAACTATATGTTTGTGATTCTTCAAGTTTGCTATTTCTAACAATTGGTATCAGAGCCACCTATACATAGATCATTAGCATGTTAAATAGATTAACTGCATTGAAAGAATGTATTCTGGGAAATCAGTAATTTTAATCCTCATTAAGACATGTTATGAATTTACATGTTTATGACTAAATGTCTTGATATATGCAATTAACATCAAATTCACATGATCATCACATACATATAATTATTCATATGTGATCAAATCTTTAAATGGAATTGACACATGAGCATGTTCATATAATTGCTGGTATAATGTCAAATATATTGTGTGCTGTCAAAGTGGCCATAATATAAACTGGAAGGGATTATTTGCATCAAACCTACATATATCTTAAATCCATGTATGCTGTCAAAATGGCTACATGTAAATAAGATAAGAGATGCTGATATTTCATCATTGAAGATAACAGATTTAAGAAACTTAAAATAAATTTGTTGTTTATTTCCAAAGAAATGCAGTTTCAAACATTTGGTTATTAAATCTGGTATGTGTATTGAGTAAATGGACATTTATATATCAATAGAGATGTGTACACCATAAAGGTTGTTAGAGTCTTGAAATTGATGAGTTCATATTGTTGTATATGTACATTACATTCAAGTTCATGGGACAGTCAATCAGTTCTAGTATCAAGTAGCACTAGATTAATCTGTTTGATCATTTCACATGCAGCTATGCACTTTCCAATGAGCATCAATCAAATTGAGCTTTTGAATGGCTCAAACTTTAAGAAATGGAAAAGAGACATAAACTAAATCTGGGGATATTGGACTATGATCATGTTTTAAAGGAGGATCGACCAGCAGCATTAACTGAAAGTTCTAGTAGAGATGCAAGGGAAAAACATGACAAATGGTACAAGCATAACAAGATGGCATTGATCATGATCAAGAAAAGCATGCATGAGAATGTAAAGGGCAGTATACCTGATTCAGAATTTGCCAAAGAGTTCTTCAATTCTATTGCAGAGAAATTCAAAATTTCTGACAAAGCTGAAGTACAGAACCTTGTGAGGTCTCTTGCAAGAATGAAGTATAATGGCAAGACAAGTGTGAGGGAATATATAATGAGAGGCTCAGACATTGCTGCAAGGCTGAGAGCACTGAATATGGCAATTGATGATTCTTTTCTGATGTATATATATGCTTCTAGACTCACTGCCAAATGAGTATACCCAACTCAAGACATTGTACAAGACTCCGAAAGAGAAATGGAGTGTAAATAAGTTAATTTCATTGTGTGTGGAAATTGAGGATGAAATGAAGAAGCAAGAAGGAACTGATGTCGCTGTGAATCTCATGTCCAAAATCAAGTACAAGAAGAAATTTGGCAACAACAAGAACTTCAAACCTGGTACCACTGTAAGCACCTCTAAATCCATTGTGAAATCTGATCATGATAAAATGAAAATTAGACCTGCAGGTGGCATAAAGTGTTTCTTTTGTAAGAAACCAGGTCACTTTAAGAAAGATTGTGAAGGTTTCAAAGCTTGGCTGAAAAAGAAAGGTAGTTTTTTGTCCAAATCTGTTTTCAGTTTTGAGTCAAATGATTATGTGCATGACAATTCTTGGTGGTTTGACACTGGTTCCCCTATTCATATTATCAATTCATTACAGGGATTGTCAGAGATTTCAATCCCAAGAAAGAATGAGACAAGGGTGTGTACTGGGAGTGGCCAAAGGGTGGCTGTGAAGGCTGTAGGAATTGTCAAACTCAAGTTTAGGAATAATTATGTATTAGTATTGAACAATGTCTATTGTATTCCAAGTATAAGTAGGAACTTGATTTCTGGATCTCAATTTGTAGCAAACAATGGCTTTAGCTTCTCTAGTAATAATAAAGTTATGAATTTCTATTATAATTCAAAGTATTTTGGTGATGCTATTTTGATAAATGGTTACTGGTGTGCAAATTGTGAGAATGTTTTGGCTGAAAATGATGACAGCAAGAAAATTTTTCTTTTAAGCAAATCGAGTTCCAAAAGAAAATTTTGTGATGCATCATCTTTTCTGTGGCATAAGAGACTTGGTCACATTTCTAAACCAAGATTGCAAGAATTTGTGAAACAAGGCATTTTGCCTACTTTAGACTTCACTGATTTTGAAACTTGTGTTGATTGTATAAAAGGCAAAATGACAAATGCTAGAAAAACAAGTTCTAAAAGAAGTGAGCATTTGCTTGAATTAATTCATACAGATATTTGTGGCCCTTTTCCAGTTAACACAATATGTGGAAACTGTTATTTCATAACCTTCATAGATGATTTTTCAAGGTATTGTTATGTCTACTTGATTTCAGAAAAATCACAAGCTTTGGAATTTTTCAAAATCTATAAAGCTGAGGTTGAAAAACAATCTGGAAAATTGATTAAGGCTATCAGATCAGATAGGGGAGGTGAATACTTTGGCAGGTATACAGAACAAGGACAACACAAAGGTCCTTTTGCATTGTATTTGCAAGAATGTGGAATAGTGGCACAATACACAACTCCATATAATCCACAGCAAAATGGAGTGTCAGAAAGGAGGAATAGAACTTTGATTAGCATGGTGAGAAACATGATAGTGAGGTTTACATCACCAAAATTTCTGTGGGGAGAAGCATTGAAGACAGCAAATTATATTTGCAATAGAACTCCAAGCAAGGTTGTGCTGAAAACTCCTTTTAAATTATGGTGTGGTTACAAGCCTAGTTTAAACCATTTCCATGTGTGGGGCTGCAATGCAGAGGTGAGAGTTCATAATGTGGCAGATGGAAAGCTTGATTCTCAGTCTGTAAGTGGTTATTTTATTGGCTACTGTGAAAAATCAAAAGGTTTCAAATTTTATTGTCCAAACAAAAGCACAAGGATTGTGGAGTCACATAGAGCCACATTTTATGATGAATTGTTTGACAACAATGCAAGAAAAGATGTAGAAAAGGAGATGGTAGCAATGCAGAATAGCAACCTAAGAAGCACCGATACGGGTACGGGTATCCGGATACGATGCGATGCGATACGTGGATACGGCAAATCTTAAATGTAATAGGATACGGGTAAGAGAAGGATACGTCAATTAAATATATATATATATATATATATATATATATATATATATATATAATTAGAAGAAAAAAAATTTGAATAATCTATCTAATAAAAATAAATAAGTCAATAATAATTAAATCCAACAAATTTGAGCTCCATGTTCTTAGCATGTGCCTTCTGACATGTGAATGATGTGATCATTACTCACTGACTCACTGTAGATGTTCCATTACCTCCTAGAAAAACTGAAACCGTCAAGTTTCTGTCTCCTCTCTCTTCTCTCTCACAAGCATCAGAAAAACCTGAGGTTCAAGCCTCTCAAGCTCATTGGCTTGTCCTCTCGTGCTCCTGAGTCCTTTCTCAGTTTCTCCTCCTCTTCCTTATCTTAATACTCAGATCAAACCTCTCATCTCCGACGCTGACTGATCAGACGACCTCCTCGCCTCCGCCCTCCGCTACATCCTTAAGTCTCTCTCCACAGCGTCATCTCACCCAAGCCCAAGCCTACCCGGACCGGATCCCCAACTCTCCCTCCCTGATATCCGCCTCGAGAAGGAGGACCGTTCTGAAATGGAGAGCCGAGTTCCAATCCATCGGGAAGACAGCGTCGCTGGTGCCGGCCGGAGCTGATTCCGTTTATCTATTTTTTTTTTCAGGGTAAAAAGTCAGTATTATCCCCACGTATCCGATTTATTTACATTCTTACGTATCTAAATAGGATACGGACGTATCCAAACCGTATCCAAATCAGGATACACGTATCCGAGCGTATCCGAGCGTATCGTACCCGTTTCCCGGATCGATACGGGATACGAAGGCAAAATCACGTATCCGTGCATCATAGATAGCAACAAAGCCTTTGAAGAATGGTTTGTGTACCAGGATTGCAGTGCCTCAACAATCCTAGACCAGGACTGCAATAACAATTCAGTTTTAGAAAATGAAGTGAATTTGAATCCAATTCCAGAAAATGGAGAAACTGACTGTGCAGCACGCCAAGTTGAAAATTTAGTGCAGAATGGTGTTGAGAATGATGATGCCACAGTTGCTCAAAATGATCAAAGTCAAAATAATGACGTGCAAGGACAGCAAGTTAATCAACAAGATGAGATAAATGCAGCATCACATGTAGAAATGTCTCAACCTATAGCCTTGAGAAAATCTACAAGAATCAGGAAATGTGCCATACCAGATGATTACAAGCTGTACTTGACAATTGAAGAAGATAACTTAGAAGATGAAGATGATCCCATTTCAGTTGCAGAAGCTATGCAGTCAATAAATAGTGAAAAATGGAGATTGGCAATGGAGGATGAACTTCAAAGTATGGCTCAGAATGGTGTATGGATTTTGGTTGATAAACCACATGACTCTAAGCCTATTGGATGCAAATGGGTGTTTAAAACAAAGAGGGATGCATATTGCAAAGTGGAAAGATTTAAAGCAAGACCAGTAGCTAAAGGCTACAATCAGAAAGAAGGAATTGACTATAATGAGACTTTCTCTCCAGTTTCAACCAAAGATGCATTCAGAGTTGTCATGGCTCTAGTAGCACACTTTGATCTTGAGTTACACCAGATGGATGTCAAGACTGCATTTTTGAATGGTGATTTGCATGAAGAAATTTATACGTTGTAGCCAGATGGTTTTGCAGAAGATGAAAGCAAGGTTTGCAAGCTCAAGAAATCAATATATGGTCTTAAGCAAGCTTCCAGGAAATGGTATCTCAAGTTTGATAAGGTAATCACTCAATTTGGCTTTTTGGAAAATAAATTGGATGAGTGTATTTATCTTGAGACTAGTGGGAGCAATTTTATTTTGCTCATTCTGTATGTTGATGATATTTTACTTGCAAGCAGCAATAGTTGTTTGTTGAAAGAAACAAAAGCTTTTTTGTTGAGTCAGTTTGACATGAAAGATATGGGAGAAGCACATTATGTGCTAGGCATTGAGATAACTAGAAATAGAAAGCAATATGCTTTAGGTATATCTCAGAAAAATTATGTGGACAAGATATTGCTTAGATTTGGGAAGCAAGGCTGCAAATCAGGTGATGCACCAATATCTAAAGGAGATAGGCTGCACAAGGGTCAATGTCCAAAGAATATGTTGGAAATAGAGAGCATGAAGAATGTACCATATGCAAGATTGGTGGGGAGCTTGATGTATGCTCAGATTTGTACAAGGCCTGACATTTCATTTGCAGTAAATATGCTTTCAAAATTTCAATCAAATGCAGGCCATGAACATTGGATAGCAGGTAAGAAAGTGAGATATTTAAAAAGGACCAGGAATCATATGCTGGTGTATAGAAGATTGAATGAGAAAGAACTTGAAGTAGCGGCCTACACAGATGCATCTTACAAATCAGATATGGATGATTTGAAATCTACATCTGGTTATATATTTCTTTTAGCAGGTGGAGCTATTTCATGGAAAACTGCAAAGCAGACTTTGACAACCACATCAACTTTTCAAGCTGAGTATATTGCTATTTTTGAAGCAACAGGACATGCATTATGGTGATTTATTGTGATAATGCATCAGCAGTCTTCTTTTCAAAGAACAACAAGAGGTCTTCAGGTTCTAGAAATATTGATGTTAAGTACTTTGCAGTGAGAGAAAGTGTTAGAGATAATGAAATAGAAGTTGTAAAGATTGGAACAAAGGAGCAGTTGGCAGATCCATTGACCAAGGCTTTACCAGTGGCTGAGTTTGTAAAACATGCTGGAAATATGGGAGTTGCAGACATCATTTGATATTGAGGAACATATCAGCATTATCTCACAAGTTAGTATTGACTAGTAGCTTTGTTATTTAAGTTGTGATATGATCAATAAAATGCAATTATATTATTAAGGTTTTATCCAATTAATTATCTACTAATATCAAGTTGTACAACTTTCAGTTTGCAATTTATTGAATGGCAATATATATAATGCAGATTGTGATAAAATTTACAGTGGAATATAATTTGCTTTACTTCTATTAATTTAGAAATTTTGGTAGGAATTTAAACATACAAGTGTATAATTGAATGCATTCATAACACAGGTGTGTTTATACTGTTGCTGTAACTGAGATTCATGTGATTTTAGTCTGCTGCAATGTGATCTTGGAACACTAGTGTTTATTCTTATTCACTGTGATGTTCTTGGGTTCCTTGTAGTTGGACATCATTGACAGAATCTAGATTACCAAATTTAAATAACCAAAGTGTCTAAACTTGCAGTGCACATTTTAAGTAGATTAGTTCTTATGTGAGTGTATAAATATGCATTCAGCTACAATTACAAATCAATGTCAAGTTCAGTGGGAGATTGTAAGCAAGCTAGCATTGCTTATGGAACAAGACATTGATTAGAACTTGTATTCTGCATATACATTTCATGTATATGTAATTAATCTAAGTTTAGACTATGATATAAGCTGATGAAATATTTCATTTTGTGACAAGCTTATCTGGTATTTGAATTTAAATTAAGTTGCAGTTGATAGAGCAGTTAAAGTTTGATAAGCAGTTGAGGTATTGCAGCAGTTTCTTTATGGATGAAACTGATTTGCAGAGTTGCTATATATATGTCAGATTGGTCCCTTCTGATGCATGTGTGGTTCTTATTTTAGTCTCATATACTAAGAGAACATAAGGGTGAAATCAGGAGAAGGCTATCATGGACAATGGAAGTGCATCGAGTAAGATTTTGCATTAATGTTCTTGTGTTCTTGTTTTCTGGAGATTCAGGATTGATACAGCACTTTCAATCCTAATCATATAATTTACATTTTGTTGATTTTCAGTAATCTTAGTTACATGTATTGATCTAGTATAGATTCTTAACTATATGTTTGTGATTCTTCAAGTTTGCTATTTCTAACAAGGCTCGGTCATAAGCCTCCCTCTTGTAATGGTTATGTACAAAATCATATGGACTCGCATCCATCCAACCAAGACAAGTCATTGCATGAGAACATGGAATACCATAAAGGTCCCACTTTCTACATGAGCAAGTTCTATCCTCCATATTAACATAAAATTTTCTTCCATGAAGATGAGTGACCTCGAAATGGCCTCCAATGGAAGATTCAGCATAGCAATTATTACTCAGTTCTCTGTTTTTCTCAATAATACCAAATATTCTTGGTCCAACAGGTTGTGTCCAATTCAACTCCCTTTGCTTTGCCATCCTCATCATTAAGTACATTCTCAACCTCTCCAGCATTGTTAGGATAGGTTTATCTCTTGCTTCCAATATGGCATAATTGAATGCTTCACAAAGATTGTTAAGGAGTATATCACATTTGGCCTCAGTTTTAAAATGCGACCTACTCCAATGAATTGCAGCCCTTTTTCTCAACCAGTCATGAGCATCTTTACACAGCCCTAATACCTTGTCCATTTCTTCTTCAAACCAAGGAACAATAGTGGACTTCGAAGCTGCCCACATACCTTGCTTCAATGCAAGTCCCGTGTGACCAACACCTTTAAAATTATTGTAGAGGTGTCTAACACAATGCCTATGTTCCGCTTGAGGCATCAACTATTCAATAGCATCAAGTAGACCTTTTTTCTTGTCACTAATAAAGACCCAACCATTTCCCGCATTTAAAATCTCCACATCATTAATAAAGTATTCCATAAACCACATCCAAGTCTCTCTATTTTCAACTTCAACGATGGCAAATGCTATCGGGTACATACCATTATTTGCATTGACCCCTACAACACTTAGAAGTTGCCCTTTGTATGGACCCTTAATGTGACACCCATCACATCCTACTACTTTTCTACAACCTTCAATGAAACCCTTCTTTAGAGCTGCATAACAAATATATATTCTCTTAAATACAGGCCCTTCTTCAGTCATTTCAGTTTTAATTTTAACAGTGCTGCCCGGGTTAAGTCTCTTTAATTCTTCACCATAATCTCTTAGTACTGCATATTGCTCCTGAATGCCACCTTGTATCCTCCTCTTAGCTTTTTCCTTGGCCTTATAAAATTGATCAAGTGTAAGATCAATCCCATATTGCTTAGCAACCATTCGAATAAAGTATCTAGGTTTTATTTTGGGATTGGATCTGAAGACCTCATCAAACTTGTCTGCTATCCAAGTAGAAGTAGCATGCTTTATTTTTTTTGACCTCCCGCAGTGATGCAATGGCTCATAAGTCTTGACCATCACAGTAGGACCATTCCCAACCATAGATGCATATGTTTTAAATGGACAACTTCCCTTACATTGTCCTTTACATTTCACTATAACCTTGTCAGAATCATTTTTGTCAAAACTTAGTGGCCTTCCAGATTTGATAGACAATTCTCTTATGGCCTCCCTACATTGTGCCATAGTTGGAAACTCCAGACCCAGTTTGAAGTATGGATCCCGTAAGTCAGTATCTCTTCTATACTGCTTGAACTTTGGTTGCTTTTTCTTAGGCTTCATGTACTTAACAGGCTCATTTGTTAAACAGCGACAAGCGTGGCCAGTAGCCCACCATTGTACCGATACTGTCCCAACTTAACCACCCATTAGGTGTTGGGTTTTAATCACAAAAGGCCTCGGTACAATTGGGTGAGATCCACCCACTTATAAGTTATATTTTATTTGTCACTTTTCCAATGTGGGATCTTTCCTCTCCAACACGCCCCCTCACGTGTAACCTAACTCTAGGTCTGCACGTGAAATTCATTCATCCAATTCCCATATTGGAAATTGGGACACAAGTCTCATATTGGAGACTTGGTCAATACAATCCAAGGCCCACATTGGACACTTGGTAATTTCAATGGCAATACAAGGAACCCCAATTTGGGCTCATGATACGTGCCTACGTGGAGACGCAATTGGAGAGGGACCCGCTTTGATACCATGTTAAACAGCGACAAGCGTGGCCAGTGGCCCACCATTGTACCGATACTGTCCCAACTTAATCACCCGTTAGGTGTTGGGTTTTAATCACAAAAGGCCTCGGTACAATTGGGTGAGATCCACCCACTTATAAGTTATATTTTATTTGTCACTTTTCCAATGTGGGATCTTTCCTCTCCAACATCATTAACCTCCTCATCAAGATCATCGATGTCCATAGCCCAGTCATCAGACTCCTCTCCAGGTTCCACATGATGATCAACTTCAATTTCATCTACAACACAACTCTTGAACTGCCTCATATCTTTATCGCTCTGAACATATTCTTCATCCACAAACCACTGTGCATCTTCAAGATCCAGTACATCTTCATCATTGCTGGAATCTCCATCCAAATCATTATCTGCCAAGACATTAACATCAACATGTCCTATATCATAATCCGCTTCATCATCTCCATCTGCACCCGCTTCATTGTCATCTTGAACTTGATGAGTAACTTGTGATTCTTCATTAAATGCCAGAGTTTCATCCAAAACTATGCAATCACTAATATAGGCAACATAAACCTTTCTCTAGTGGATTGGTTTAGTGAACACTCTACCCAGAACCCTTATGTCACTATCTATCTCTACCAAACCATCAGTTTTATGGTAGAAAAAGTATTGAATTCTCTCAATATCATATCCAAGATTTCTAGCAATTACTGCCAAGTCCCACTTGCTAAATAAGTTAACGTCATAGTTGTCTGCCCAACATACAGAACCACCCACATACTCTCCACTAGAAAATACACCCCCATGTCTAATTTCAAAAGTAAAATTGTCTGGATCAGCTGTTGAAAACACACACACAAAAGGGAAAAAAAAACATTTAATTAGTTAATTAAATAACAACGAATGACTATATATATATGCAGAACAAGAATGCAATGCTGATCATAAAGATGATAGCTTTTGTAGATATATACATTAATCAAATAAACATGCAACAGCAGCAACAACGTCTTTTATATATATATATATACACGAAGAGGATCGAGAGCGGACGTCCGCACTTTCGCTAAAGTGCGGACGGCGACACAGCAGCACGGCTCGGGGCGCGACAGAGCGGCGGAGCATGCCGGACGGAGGCCAGGGGTCGGACGGACCTGTCTGCAGTCAGGTGGAGTCGCCGGCGACGAGGTTGTAGCGCTGCATGTCTGGTTGCAGTTGCAGGTCGGGTCGCTGCCCAGAAACCTGCAACCCCAACCTGCTCCGACTTCAATCGCTGCCCAGACGCGTCTGGGAAGCCTCCGGCCTCCGTCCGGCAAGCTCCGCGCCGCCGTCGCTGCTTGGAACAGGCTGCTGCGTCGCCGTCCGCACTTTAGCGAAAGTGCGGACGTCCGCTGTAGATCGGGCCTATATATATATATATATATATATAGAGGAGCTCCGCTTTGAAAATTAACGTGTGAAGTTCGAGTTTTGGGTCACTTTTTGGTCACATATCCACATCTCGACCGTTCAGTTTTTAGATACTAGTGTATAAATTGTCTCTACAAATTTTCAGCCAAAATGATGATCGTTAAGACATTGATAATTGCCTTAAAGCTAGTACGGTTCAAGTTGACAGATTCAGTCCGTCCATTGGTTTAAGCGAGTTAGATACCTTAACAACCATCAATTTGACTGAAAATTTGCAGAGATGATCTATACACTAGTACCTAAAAACTGAACGGTCGAGATGTGGATATGCGACCGAAAAGTGACCTAAAACTCGAACTTCACACGTTAAGTTCAAAGTGGAGCTCCGCTCTGGATAAAATTTGTATATATATATATAGGATTTTTCTCAGGTGCGGACGTCCGTACCGAAATTTCGGTATGGATTTCCGGTTTTCATTCACTTTCCGATCACATATTTTGATCTTAACCGTTCAGTTTTTAGGTCCTAATGTATAGATCATCTCTACAAAATTTCAGCCAATTTGGTGATCGTTAAGGCATCTAAAACTGCAATTTACATGAACGAACCGAATCTGTCGAACAGGAACCGTTCGTATACATTGTTGTAATTTGCAGTTTTGGATGCCTTAATGATCACCAAATTGGCTGAAATTTTTCAGAGGTGATCTATACATTAGGACCTAAAAACAGAACGGTTAAGATGTGAAAATGTGATCGGAAAGTGGAGGGAAATGGGAAATCCGTACCATTCGCATGGTACGGACGTCCGCACCGTAGCCGGACTGTATATATATATATATATATATATATATATATATATATATATATATATATATATATATATATATATATGTATAATCAACCCACATTATGGGTAAGTTTGAATAGTTAAATGACCTAGATAACATAAAATTGTAATCCAAGGAGTTAATTATTAAAGCATGAACAGAGCCCTAAAATAAAGTAGTGTAGGTGTTGTTGACTTGCCCTAAAATCAATTGAAGTAGGAAACTGAATGACAAGGTTCACTACTTCACTTATTGACTTCAAGTCTTCTCCTGCATTATTGACTGCAAGCCTATGCATATTTTAGATTAAGAAAGACACAAGTTGACATAAACAACTCTCAACTCTCTATTCTTTCGTATAATTGTTTGATCAACACAAAAGACAATTGAGAAACCCTAATTGATATTGAACAAACCAAACTAAAGAATAGAGTTTTGGGACCATACACCAGTCCACCAAAATCAATGTCTTCAGAAAACCCTAATTCAAAATTCACTAGAACTCAAAAGACAAGGAAAAATCTAGAGGTTAGTCACTTACAGTAGTTTGGAACATCTCCATTATTCCTTAGCTTCACCTTCTCCTTTCCATATTCAGAAAAGAAAAGAAAAGAACGCTTCATCTCTACAATGAACGTTTCATCTCTTCGCTCCTATCGTTTGATTTCTCTCGACAAGAAAAGAAAAAAAAAAGGAGTCTCATACTCTTCCTTAACTTATGCTTAAATACATATATATTTTTTTTGCAACTCAGATGGGCGTTATTCCTCCTACTCATGTTCTTTTTGCAGATGATGTTATGGTTTTTTTGCAAGGCAGGAAAAATAATTTAATTGCTCTAATGCGTTTCATGGAGGAGTATGCTCTAAATTCTGGCCAATCGGTCAACAAGGACAAGTCTCAATTTTTTTTTGGCGGGTTAGCTCATCATAGGCAGGAAAGGATCACGAGAATTCTGGGTATTGAAGTGGGTAGTCTTCCCTTCACATATCTTGGAGTTCCAATTTTTAAAGGCATGCCAAAGTCAGACTATCTTCTTCCCATTGCTGACAAGCTTCGTTGTAAGTTAAGCTCTTGGAAGGGTCTTCAGCTATCTCAAGCTGGGAGGTTGCAATTAATTGATTCGGTTATTCAAAGCCTCCTAGTCTATAGTTTTCAAGTTTATGCTTGGCCAAAATCTCTTCTTTCCAAGGTGCAACGCTGGATAAGGAATTTTTTTTGGAATGGTGATCCTCTAAAGGATGGTTCTGCTTTGATTGCTTGGCATATTTGTTGCACTCCCAAAGACAAGGGTGGTCTGGGCCTCAAGAATATTTTCACACCTTCTGTTAAAGCGGGGTTGGGATGTAGCTACCAGATCTTCCCCTTCAGCTTCTCTGCTTCACTCCAGACTCCTGGCTGAGGATTTATCATTATTAACTTCTTACAAGCGGTCTTCTGTGTGGTTAGGTATCAAACGTTTGTGGCCTATTATTTTACAGAATGCTTATTGGGTGATTGGAAATGGTCGTATGGTGAGGTTTTGGACGGATAATTGGCTTGGCAATTCTATTTCTAATTCTTTGAATATTGAGGTTGCGCATTTAAAGTTCCTGGACGATAGAGTAAGTGACTTTCTTGTTGAGGGTACCTGGGCCTTGCCAGATAGCTTTTGCTCTCTGTACCCAGACATTGCTCGTAGCATCTTGCAAACCCCCATTTCTCTAAGTAATGAAGAGGACCAGGTTGTTTGGATGGGAAAGGCTTCTGGTTGCCTAACAGCAAAGGATGCTTATATTTATCTGACCGGTAATCTTCATGACTCCAGTTGGGGTAATAATATCTGGCATGCAGCTATTCAACCCCGTAAAAGCCTAGCTACTTGGAAAATTCTCCATAACAAGATTTTAACGGAGGAACTTCTCCAGCGCAGGGGTGTTCAGTTGTGCTCGAGATGTTGTTTCTGCTTCAAGGCAACATAATCCACTCGTCACTTGTTTTGGGATTGTTAAGTTATTTTGGGATTGTGGGAGTGGCTTGCCAGTCTTTTCCACAGACACTTTGATCCGGGTATGTCTTTGACGGATTATTTCAATGATTCTTTACTGCATGGGTTTGGCACTTCTACTAAATTGTTGTGGTTTATTGTGGGTTGCAACTTATTATGGTGCATCTGGTATGAGAGAAACCAGTTACGATTTAATGCAGGAACCTTCTGCCCAAATCGTTTTCGCATCTTTTTCTTGAATGCCCTCAAAGACTCTGCCGGTTTGGCATTCAAACGTGCAGACTCAGCGGCTGGCATCCGCCCTATTTTCAATCTATTGGGATTATCACCGTTGCAGTCTGAGGCTCCTAGGTTTTTTCCCATCAATTGGGAACCCCCTGATCCTCCATGGGTGAAGGCTAATACAGATGGGTCATTCCGAAACATAAACCAAGCAGGTTCAGGAGGGGTTTTCCGTGGTCATGCTATGAATTTTTTGGGAGCCTTCTCCAAAAAAGTGAATGTTTGTAGTGCAATTGACGCTGAAATCATCGCTTTCTTGGAGGCCTTGAAGATTGCATGGAATAAAGGGTGGAATTATCTATGGCTGGAGACAGACTCTTTGTTACTTGTCCGTTATTTTAAGAACTCAGGTTTGGTTCCTTGGAGATGGCGGACTCATTGGAGGAATGGTATGTATCTTGCTAATCAATTGAACGTCAAAGTGTCTCATATCTATCGTGAGGGGAATGCTGTGGCAGATGCTCTTGCTAATTATGGGGCAGCAAATGTTGGTGCTCTTTGGTGGAATGATGCTCCTCACTTCTTATTGCAGTCTCTTAGCTTTGATGCATCATCACGGTTTTCTTACCGAGGAGCTTTACTCCTCCTCTACTTGGCTCTTTCCTTGTTCTTTTGGTACAGTTTGTTACTTGTCTAGAGTTCTCTTTTTTACTTGTGCTCTTTTACGGGGCTTAGGCTTTATGTCCTCCCCTATCTGTACTGTTTCTTTTCCCATTAATAAATTCGGGCGTGGGGCTGAGCCTCCTAGTTAGGCGAGGTTCCAAACCCTTAAAAAAAAAAAAAAAAAAAAAAAAAAAAACAAAAAAAAAAAAAAATATTTTTTTTGGGTGACAATTGGAAAGACGAAAACGCCCAGCAAGTTAACGGAGAAATTAGATGGAAAATCTAAAAGTTAACTGTAGGGTGTGAATCGGCAAGAGTTAGAAAAGTTAGGGTGTGAAAAATCAAAATTGAAATGTCAGGAGGTAAACTGGCAGCTATGGGAAAAGTTAGGGGATAATTTGGCTATTTTGCAAAAAAAAAAAAAAAAAAAATTCCGCTGGTTACCAGTGTCACACCATCAAATTCCAAAACCCACAGTTGCACTCTCCATACGTTTGAGAAATGGCAGCGATAACTCGCCTTCACCCTCCTTCTCTCTTCTCCTTGAAACCTTCCTCCTCACTCATAACTCGCTTCCCCTCTTCCCTCTACTCCCCTCGCCCTCTTCGCACTCTCTCCACCACCGCTATCCTCGGCTCCAACGCCCAGGTCCTCTCTCTCTCTCTCCCTCTCTGCATGTATTTATGGCTAATGTTCATCTTAATCTGTTGTATTTGATATTACTGTGCGTGGTTCAGAGTCAGGTTTCAACTGTGGAAGCGCATGGATCCATAGTTGGGGATCTACTGGACTACCTAAACGAGTCTTGGACTCACTTTCACGCTACGGGTACTCTATAAATTTTGCCTATTAATTTGATTTCGGAGCAATTATCATCTTAGGGTTTTCAGATGAATTTGTTGTTAGTAAAGCCTCTGTTTGGTTGCGAGAAAATTAGGGAAAGGAAAGGAAGTGAGATGAGATGATACAAACTCTCGATCGTTTATATGTGTATCTGCTTGGGATGGACTTTTCAAACCTCTCTTTCGAATTTAGTTTCGGAAATCCGAGTTCCGGTTGAAAATAAATCAAGCAATAGCGATGTACTTAAAAAGGAAATCAACTTTATTGACTATGATGCTGATTAGAAAATCAAAATGTTCCAGATTTTAATTGATCAGCATTAGATATTTGAACAACAACTAAATGCTTCTTTGACATCTACAATGGTGTTTTTTGTGCGTATGCTGGGAAATTGTTGTGTTAACTAGTTTTGTTTCAATTTTTTTGAGTTGATTTTCTATTAGGCCTTCGCGTTTTAACTGTTTTTATATCCTGAGAAAAGAGATTCTGAATCAGTTAGTTGTGTCGTATGGTCTTAGTTGTGTTCTGACTTATGAATTGGTCTTCTTTGCAGCTGAAGCTAAACGACAACTAATTGATGCTGGTTTTCATTTGCTGAATGAGAATGATGAGTGGGACCTTAAGCCTGGTGGACGCTACTTCTTTACACGAAATATGTCTTGTTTGGTTGCGTTTGCTGTTGGAGAGAAGTGAGTAAAACAACTCTACCAGTTGAAATATTGTCTCTAAATACTCAACATAGGATCACATTTGCAGCCTCTAACAGCAACTAGAATTCTTGACTTAAAAATAGGAAAAAAAAAAAAAAAGGAGTAGAAGAAGAAAAAATTAGAATTCAATATGCAGTTATTAACCTCATTAGGATGAGACTGATTATAGTGAGGCTAGGTTACTACTTTTCCACAATCTTTTTTTTTTTTTCCTAGTTACTCCATGTTTTCTCAATTTTTTTTTAATGACGGGTGTATTGTTCTTTATGAATTTATTTATGCTCTTCTAGTTTCACATGCTTGGCACTTGACTAATCAGAGGTTCTTCTTAGCTTTTCAGGTATAGTGCCGGTAATGGTTTCCATGTGATTGCTGCTCACACCGACAGTCCCTGTCTAAAATTAAAACCAAGATCTGCATCAACCAAGTCTGGCTGTCTAATGATAAATGTGCAGACCTATGGAGGTGGTTTGTGGCATACTTGGTTTGATAGAGACCTAAGTGTGGCAGGCAGGGTTATTTTGAGAGATGGGAATGGATCTTTTATCCAGAAGCTTGTCAAAGTGAAGAGACCTCTTTTACGAATACCTACACTTGCCATTCACCTTGACCGGTTAGCAATTTCTTTACTCTGAAGTTCTTTTCAGTTGATTTCATTTTGAACTTGTAAAAAAATTTCTTGCTAGAAGGAGTAATTATTGTCTACCAGTGATGGAACTGAAAACAAAGTTTTATATGACAGCATCTTTAGATTGAATCCTAGACTTGAGCTCTCAGTATTAGCTCAACTGTTCACATGGTGGGTATTCTCAAAAGTTAAGACAGATTAATTGGTGATTATTGTATACTAGTAATGGAATCAAGAAACAAAGTTTTATAGGACATTATCCTTAGATTGAATCCTGGACTTGAGCTATAAGTATGTAGTTCAACTGCCCACATGATGGGTATTCTCAAAAGTTAGGACATGTTAATTACCCATTTCAGGAAGATTTTGTTTCTCTTCTGGCCAGTGTGGAAACAATCCTTTAAAATTAAAACTCAGGTAAAATTTGAGACCTTGTAGTTTCACAATTTGAGACCTTGTGGCTAAGAGTGCTGGACAACTAAAGAAATTGGTCGAACCGTGAGCTTCACACTCAATTTTTGTCTGTTAATGTAGTCACGCTGCAATCTTAGGGGTTCTTTCCTGTATGTAGCCTTGAGTGGTTCTATACCTGTATATGGTTGGTGTTATAACAATATATCACAGTGGAGACTAGAATAGGGGAGGGGGCTAATTGCTATTTAATTGTTCAATTCATGGAATAAGGACAAGGATAACGGCTCTCTACTTCACTTAGAGCAACTAACTGTCTCTTTAAAACTCTAGACTGTACCGAACATGAAAGAGGAATTGTTTTCACCAAAAATGAATAGGCATAGGGGAGGGGGCTAATTGCTATTTAATTATTCAATTCATGGAATAAGGACAAGGATATCGGCTCTCTAATTCATTCAGAGCAACAAACTGTCTCTTTAAATTCTAGACTGTACCAAACATGAAAGAGGAAGTGTTTTGACCAAAAATGAATAGGCACAACACCTTAGGATATTCGCAAAATATTATTTTGTACTGACTGGCAGTATAATGCTTCTTCTAAATTTGTCCTTTGACCGGGTCTTTAGCATAATGGTTCATCTTTTGCTTTCTTAGTTGAATATAGACAGATCATTGCAGTTTTTTTTTACATGAAACATAATTTGGTAACTGGTGATTCTTAGATTAAGAGAGAATAGTATTTCACTTTATCACAATCAACTTTCTTTCTTACATCTGTTTACTGTTTATCTTGGTTCCCAGACTTATTTTGAATTCTTAACATGGCACGATAGCTCAGGGAAATCCCACATCTCAAATTTATATTAACTCTCCAATGAACATATATTTCCATGCTTCTAGTTCCAACAATATCACTGTGTTCTATACTTCTATTACTTGGAAGTTATTGACTTGTTAATTGTTAAAGTGAAGTTAAAATCGGAAGACAGCACTCATAACGTAGTTTGTAAGCATGTGCGGTGGTGCTATATTGTGATTTTAAGTAGTTAGGGACTTATCTTTAGACTGTGTAACAGAGACAGATCATGCTGAGAGCATATTTTTCTTTTCTGTATGCTTGTTTAGCACAGTGAACAAGGATGGATTTAAACCAAATGTAGAGACTCATCTTATTCCATTACTAGCATCAAAACTAGAAGAAACAGCATCTTCAGAGACAAAAGAGAAAAGTGCGACAACATCTACGAAAGCTGCTCATCATCCATTGCTCATGCAGGTATCTGTCTGGGTTGTCCACATTTTATTGCTAAAAACTCAATATCTCTTTAAAGTATATCAGTGTCATTAAGTACAGATATTATATGATCCTGCGCTTTCCAGGTATCCTTTGTATTGCAACTAAATAGGAAAATAAAAAGGCTTGCTGGTGTGAATATACAATGTAGAAGGTTGCCTTCAAAAGAAACAATTGAATAATAAGTTATAAACTTAAAATAGGGTCTTAAGAGTGGAAGAAATATATCATCTTGTTCAAGAGAGTTGTACATCACCAAGTTGACCTGCAGTTATTGTCCTTATGAACACACATATATTATGTTTGGCTCTATCTTTTCAAATGGAGAGTGCTGGAAATGCATTACATTATTATTTGTATTTGAAATTAATATGCCTTTTCTATGTATCCTTTTAATACAACTGGTGCTAAGACATTCAATCAACATCATTCTCTAAACTTTTAACAATTTTGCTAAATAAAATAAATATATATGATAATAACATGAGCCACCAGACTATGTAGAAATATATGAATATACAGATGTGATGTGTGAATTTTTCGTGTTGCATCAAAATATTTTAGTATATGGACATCCCCATATTAAACGTTAGGTTTTTTTTTTGTCTTTTCACTTAGTTAACAGATATTTCATTGGACTAGATGAATTATTGATCACATCTTGTCCACAATTAAACTCTTGTGTATATCAGTAACTTAAAAATTCAGTTTGTCATCTTCCATGATCGCTATTAAGGTAGAGCAGACAGAGATGTGAAGCAAATGACGCCTACTATAAAACTGTGTTGATGATGTTGGAGAGGAAATAGAGGTATTAGGAAGTAGCTTCTGGTCTCTCATGGGAGTCATGGCTTTGTGACCTTTCCTTTTTGCTCTGGAGTGTTCTCTCCTTCTAGAAGTCTATTTCCTGGCCCTTTGACTCTTAGTGTCAGTTAACACTAATTTTCTTCTTTTAATGAGGAAGTACTATTTTATATTGTGGGCCTTTGGTTCGATTTATTTAGAATATTGGGTCACTTGTTTGGTTTGTGTTTTCTTTGTTCGTTAAAAACTGAGCGTTGTTCACTTGTGCTGTGTGGCTAAAGATAAAAGGCAATCTTTATTTGCACATGTTGCATATGGAGTAATTTGCTCCCACCCTAATTAACCCATTCGGGTTCTGCCACTGTGTGGAGCGATTTGTGTGGTTCAAAAAAGTTTGAAAAAAGAAAAAGGTTGGAAAAAAAGGAAGGAAACAAAGAAAAGAAAAGAAAATAAACTATTAAGGTCAGGCCGTCAGGGTGAACTACTATAGTTTTGTAAAGTAGCTAAGTGTCAATACATTTTTCATTGACTATGCATTAACCCCACAATTGTTATTTTCAGGCTCTATCAGATGAGATCAATTGTAATGTTGATGACATAGTGAGCATTGAGTTGAATGTCTGTGATACCCAACCGAGCTGCCTTGGAGGTGGAAATAATGAATTTATCTTTTCAGGAAGACTAGATAATCTTGCCTCAAGTTACTGTGCACTGAGAGCTCTTATTGATTCATGTAAATCACCTGGTGATTTAGCAAGTGAGCATGCTATACGTATGGTTGCTTTATTTGACAATGAAGAGGTATATCCTTCTTCTCAGGTTCTCTAATAGCATGAAGTTTGCTTTATCCTGATCTTAGTATTTTACTGTTTATTTTGAGTTTTTATTGAGCGTCTCTCAGGATAATTTTCGTTGCCTTGTATATTCTCCATCTTATGAGACAATAGTATTAATAAATCAATCATCCCTTATTGCAAATTCTAGAATTATTTGACGGACACACACACACACACCCCAGCCTAATACGGACGTCATCCCCTCAACCATCATTGATCACATTGACTTCACCATGCAGTTAATGTAACCTACAAGTAACATGCAAGTCTAGAGGACAGATAAGGTTTCTAACTAGTTTGCTGTGTTCTCTAATTTTGAATCATGACCAGACATCCCAAAACTATCTGGTTGGAGTTATAGAATATTTTATTTTGTGGTTGTAGAATTCCATGTTGAACTGTATTTTCATTCCACATTATTATTTTTCGTATATAGGTGTCATGGCCAGCTTGAAGCACATATAAACTATTTAAGACTTGGTAAAATTGACCGAGGTTTATCATTATCAGTGTACCAGTCCTTTCTAAGGGACAATGGAACAACCACTTGCTACTTACATCTGCAGTTGCATGTTGGTGACTTTACTGTAGATAATCTCTTGCCTCTAAGCCAGTTTATGTGATATTATTCTTATTGTTTAGGTGGGTTCAGGATCCATTCAGGGTGCTGGTGCTCCAACTATGTTTCAGGCTATGAGACGCATAAGTAGTTGCTTAGCTGAAAAGTATGTTGGTGAATGTTCCTTTGAGCGTGCAGTACGCCAATCATTCCTTGGTATTTTTTAGACCACACCTTTTTCAGTCTTGCCAGTTGGATCCTTCGTAATCCTTCTTATCCTAATGTGTTTTTATATTTTAGGTCTGTATATGTTTGATGGTATGACATATTTCTAAGCTACGGAGCTATCCCTTAGCATTTTTGGTACTACCAATTGTCCATAACATGTAAATCACACACCTGAAGTTTTATGTCCAAATTTAAAGAACTTTCATTGTAGGAGTGTTTGGATCAGTTATGAACTATGTCATGAAACACACAGATATAGATACTACGCAAGTAATTAGAATAATAAGATTATGTAATTCTAAGTGATCAATTACAATCAAACAAGTGCAGATGGAAACAACTAAACAATGTATGCATTATGTACATTTCCCAATTGGAGTGTCCCAACTCCCAACGCAAATGAGACTTCTAAACACCGTTGGTCTAATGAAAGAAAAGAACAAATTGACATTTTGGAAAGAGCACCTAAAACTAAGACCTGCAAGACTGGTTGACAGTTTCTTATGCCTTGTTAATTAGAAAGATGGCGGACACTTTGCCCTTGTTATCCCACATTAGTGGTGGTTCTGAGTTTCAAAGTGGAGTAGCATCAAATCTGATAAAACACAAAAAACTTTTGGTGTACTTATATACAGCTCTTTTTCATTTTTGTTCTTTAGATTACTTAGTCAACAGAATTCTGAACTTTTATTTGGATGGTTTTCCTAACAGTGTCTGCTGACATGGCTCATGGAGTCCACCCAAATTTTATGGACAAGCATGAGGAATACCATCGACCTGAAATGCAAAAGGGACTTGTTATCAAGCATAATGCAAACCAGCGATATGCTACTAGTGGAGTCACGTCTTTTCTTTTCCAAGAAATTGGCAAAATCCACAACCTTCCAACTCAGGTACTGAATATCTTTAGCTGATGACTACTGACCATGCACCCATCCTATATTGTTTAATTCATTACGCACTTGAATTTTTGTTATTGAATAGGTGCCCCAATTTTTGAAGTCACCTTATGTAAATGAGAACAAATGATTTTTTTACTTTTGATAGGCTATACTAGCTATCTTTTTGTCTATTTTGTAAACTCACACACACACACACACAGTTACTAACTGAAAAAATAGATTACCTTCTGAAATGTATTAATTAGAGACACCTATGACAGTTTGAAGCAACAAATTTATTCAATTTTAAGTTCATGAATTCTTCTTCTTTTGTCAGTATTCTAGTATATCATCCATTCATCATATTAATCGATTATATTAAATATCATTCTTACTTTGGACTTTGTTTTTGAGCATTTTGGAATGAGATCAACTGATTCAATTGACACATTATCGTGAATAAACAATATTGAGTGAAGTGATTAATATCTTAGATTTTATGTTCTTAAGATAACAAGAATCACCACATACTGTTTACATATTCAATGTGTAGGAATTTGTGGTGAGAAACGATATGGGATGCGGATCGACAATAGGTCCCATACTAGCTTCAGGGGCGGGCATCCGTACTGTTGATTGTGGAATTGCTCAGCTTTCTATGCACAGGTACCGCAATGGATTGATGCTACACCATACTAGATTAAGTCCCAGATTTTGTATAGGTGATTCATTACTTAACTAGATACGGCCTTGTCAACTGCCCTAAGATATTGCTAGTTCATATGTCATGTCATTTGGTTACTAAAATTTGGTAAAACTGTAGGTAGAATTTTAAGAAATTATTAAACCTGAAAGAATTGGTTTGTAAGCAAGAGTTAGAATCCCCCATAGTATGTTGGTCTATATTTCTTAATGGGTACCATAGGGTTTGGATTAACTACTCTCTGTCATAGAAAGGCTTTTGGGTTATAATTTCTGGCCTCAACAAGGTTCCTTTAGACTGCACACACACACACACACACACACACACATATATATATATATATATTTTTTTTTTAGATTTAGGCTTCAGGGTTTACTCTTGTAACCACAGAAAACCCAAGAGAATCATAAACCCTTGAGGCCACAATAAATTAGGGCGCTGGCATTTGGACTGCAACTGGCGCAGTTTGATAGGCATGTATGTCAGCAGAGAACTGGCCTCTATTCTAGAAACAAACAAAAAGTCCTTTTCCTGTGTTGCCATAATTGCAGCTGAATACATCTCTAAAGTCTTTCCTCTCTAACTAATCTGCTTTTACTCTAGTAATATTTTTCTCCATGTCCTGCTTTGTTCTTGATTATGGGCAAGTGGTGGCAAAGAATTTTGAATAGATACGATGTCCCGTTTTGCTGGCTGGTATTTTGATGAACTTATTTTTCTTTTCATTAATTTATGGTGGGATCATATTAGAAAGGAGACAGGATGTCCTTTGAGTGAACAAACAAAATAAGCAAAAGAGAACGTGTTCCCATGTTTTTCTAATTTTGTCTGATAATGTGTTCTCATGTAGTATTTTGAGTCTATTGATTTCACATTTCTGTGAAAATTCCTAGAAGATTTCTTGTCAACAAAACATGGTTGGTGTTGTGAGCAAATTGATTGCCTTAATTCTTCCTGTCAGTGCTCAGAACTGCATGTTTTGAAGGAAACAGAAAAGAACTGCCAAGTAGAAGGTGTTCTGTTCTCTGCAACCTAATATGTTATTACCACTCATGGTCTCTTTTACTTCCAACTTTAACTGCAGTGTGAGAGAGATATGTGGGAAGGAAGATATAGACATTGCTTACAAGTATTTCAAGGCATTCTACCAAACTTTCTCGAGCATTGACAGAAAGCTGATTGTGGATTCGTAAGTATTCTTTGTTAACAATGTTTGAGTATATTATTCCCATCTATATGTGTACATGTCAGACATTCATTATATATATGGAGAGAGACTAGGAAAGGGTTGTTTGGGAAAAGATGGGCATTCTGTTTGTTCACCACAGAATTTTCCTGTGCAATATATAGTTGTTTAAGACTGGCTGTCTGACTAGGTAACAAAAACTTAAGTTGAAACTTGATAAAAGAGATGTATGAAGACAATTTGCACAAGGCGAGGGTTTCTGCAAGGAAAAATGCATGTCTGGTTAAAGTCTGCTGGAATTGATGGTGCATGAGGATAAAGTGGAGCTAGCAGCAGTGTCAGTATCCAAACTTCAAGTTTGAGTGGTCTGTTGAGAGTTTGCTTCAGCTCAGAGAAAAAAGCCTGATTCTCCTTGTTCAGCACTTGAGCTCTTTTCCATAGAATTTCATTTTGTTGGAGTATACTATCGTTATGCAAATATCTGAGTTCAGCTTCTCCATTCTCCAAGTTGCTCATGTTGTTGCTGAAGTTTAAACGCATGAAAATGTCAGGCAGATATTATCTGTTTCTAATATAATTCTATAATGAAATCCAATATGTTCAGGTATGTCAGAATAATCATTTCTTCATATAACTAGATGATGAAAAAAAAATTATTTGAGATATAAAGGAAATAACGAAGAATTCTTTGAAGGCCAGGTACCAAGATATTTGCACCATCTTTTAAATTTTTTTGGTCATAGTTGGAGAGAATAGTAATGGAAATATATGTACTATGTATTGAAAGAAGAGTCTTTGCTTCCAGACTCTGGTACCCTAATGACATTAGACAAATTTAATAAAGGGAAATTATTACAGATTGGTACTTGAACTTGGCTTCCATTATATGGATGGTCCCTGAACTTTCATTTTGATCACAGATACATGAACTTTTCAACCTCATTCTAAATGGCACCTGTTGTCTTATTCCATCCCTGTGCCGTCTAAAAGTGTCTTGTGATGCAAAGTTGTCCATTAATAAGCCTTGATTGAATGAGCCATCAATTTTTTTTCCTCAAATCTGAGCCGTTATATGTAACAGCTGAAGATTATTTCAGATTTCAATAAAAAACAAAATTGTCATGGGATCTCCACTGTTCATTTCCAAATGGATGCATTACAATCGTCGAGTTTCGTCCTAATCCTTCTAATTGGAATGGTTCCTTGATTTCTTGGTTAGATTATCTTAGTGAGTTAAAGGATAAATCTGATTGTTTAAGAATTTTTTTTTCTTATTCTTTGGTTTTTCATGGAACTCTAGAAATAAAGTAAAATCTTTCGAAACTATCGTACATCTCCTCCTCCAGTTTGTTATGAAGCGTTTATATTGCGGTAGCATTATGTCCAGGTTATTGCTAAGGATTACTTTCCTTAAGTTCCAAAATCTTTTCATATTAAATGGCAACCTCCTACGAATCAATATGTTAAGTTAAATGTTGATGGCTCAGTTAAAAATGGCAAGACTTCTATTGGATTTGTTATTAGAAACGCTGATGGAATCATTTAAGTTGCTGCTTTCAGGATCCTTGGATCTGCAAATATTTTAGTTGCAGAAGCTACTACTTTGAGAGTGTCTTCATACTGCTTTTCTTCAAAAGGCTTCCCATATAATTGTGGAATAAGACTCCAACTCTCCAAGATTCTGATCGATAGTATTATGGGTACTTCATCTGTTCCTTGGAGTATTAATTAAGCTTTTGATCAGAGGTAACAAGCATTTGGCTTTTCATTTTTAATCTATAATATTTAGACAAATTTTTAGAAAAACTAATTTTGTAGCTGACCAGTTGGCATCTTTTGCCTATAATCATCAGAATCCTAAAATTTAGTTTTTTTATCTCCCCATTTTCTGTGTCCCCAACGTTCTAGTTGGATCAGCTGGGAGGGGAGGGGGGTTATAGTTGGTGATTTTTCTTTTTCGTTGTAACCTTTTACATTTGGAACATATATGACTCTTGTGATAGCACGTGGACTCAAAAACGTAAAAATCATGGCTGGAGAGCCCAACTCCTGTTCGGGTCTCAAATTTGGGATAACCCCATTGTTGAAGACTTGAAGTTGCCCCGCAGTGTAGGTCTATAAGTGTATTTCAATTCAACGCTCATGATCTCCTCATACTTCTATCCGATGGCTGTGATGCTATATATCAGAAATCTCGTGCAAGGCACGTGATGGACAGTGTACTCTCTGTACAATAAAATTTCCGGGAGGGATAATGTAGGTCAATTACGTAAGAAAACATCGCGCCGCGTCCTCTCTGCTCATCCGCCCTAATTTTCCTCTCGTCGCTCTTTGTTTGTTTGTGTTAAAACTTGGGAGGGAGACGGCAAAATGATAAAGCGGCGATTCTACAAGATGGAACATGGCGACAGAGATGACGCCTCGAATCAATCTTCATCTTCTTCGGATTCTGAAATAGAAGCAGAAGCAGAAGCCAGTGAAGGCTCCGAATACGATGACGACGATGCAGTTGAAGATGCTGAACAACCTTGTTCCAACTCCTCCTCTGGTTTGTTCCTCGGTTACTCAAATACTATATCATTATCTCTCTTTTTTCTCTTGAATGATTTTGTTCTTTTGTTTGTATTTTTTTTTATTCAGGATATAAAAGCGAGGATAGCTCAGCAAATGAAACCCTTGTTGACATGTCAGGTACTACGCTGTTTGTGTTTTTTTATTTTCTCTCATTTGTGTTCTACTATCAGATTGCCAGTCATATATATATATGTGTGTGTGTGTGTGTGTGTGTGTGTGTGTGTGTATCCGATTAGTTGAACATGCTGAAGCAAATCAGCAATAGGGCTACTTCCCACCCTTGAAAAAACTGAACACGAGTTGCTAAGGTACTTATATTGATTAAGGTATCTTAATTTCTTACTTATTACGATTACAGTAGACCAGGAAAGGACAGTATGGATGGAAGAAATCCTAAGCTGAATTTAATGTTTTTGAGGGAGCTACACTTTTGGTGAGAGTTCTGGGGTCAATCGACGCAACTATTGTGTTCAGGAAGCAATTCCAGTTTAGAATGATTCTGAGTGTGAAAAAACAAAGAGAGTTCTGGGATGAACTTTGTATCACTGAAGCTTTGAAAGTGGAGTTGTTATGTTGATGAATTATACAAAGAGAGTTTATTTTTTTAGGAAATAAGATGTTTGATCTGAAGATTGCGTTTATGTCCTAATGTTTGACGATTACTCCTATAATTTTGGAAGAATGCCCTTTTGGATTTCTGACATTATCTCTTTTTATGTAGGTTGTCCAGTAGATGATGGAAATGAAAGAGAAAGTCTTAAAGACGACCAGGTGTTTGGTAAAAGTGGTTCAGAATTTCAAGAGCTAAGTTCCAACACTGTTGCTGACAAGGAATCACTGTCAGTAGATCTCCCAGAGTATGTTGTGAAACGCAAATCAATTTTCAAGTGCAGGATATGCCCTAGAATTGTTTGTTTGAATGAAGAGGCCTTGAGGGCTCATCTGAAGTCCAAGGTGAGTTGTTATTGCATGTTTATCTCTCTTTCTGGAATCAAATCATTATTAGTTCATCCTTAGCCACACAAAGTCTAGTGTATGGTATTTTTGTTTGCTCCTTTTGTGCTTCAGATCATTATCGTTTTTATTTCTTTCAGCTGTTCTGAATTTTAAATCATTTTCATCAATCAAGCAATGCAAAACAGCAAGGAAATATAGAGTGGTGTTGCTCTAGAACTGTGTGAGAAAAGTTAGGGGTATCCTGTGTGGGAAAAGAACATAAGAATAGATTCAAAGGAAGCTCTACTGGTCATCTACTCTCTATGGAGCAGACTGTTGAGCCTTAAAGTAAAAGCAGTATCAATATGTCCACTTAGTGGGAAGTACAGGTTAAGATGGTTAATAGAAGCAACTGAGAAAAGACAAAATTGAAATTAGTGTGTGAGATACTGAACCTATTAGTAATAAGATTTCAAAGCCAGTTCAAGTAAATATTCATGTTTGTTCCTAAGTCCCAACTAACAATGTAGAACTAAGCAGAGGAGAATGTGTTAGCCCTTGCGTCTCTCGCGTAGGTTTGCTTCTGCCAAGGTTCTTAACTAGTTCTGAATGTAAGCAACAGAATTATGGGACTTTTTTTATGTTGCTCTAGTGTCATTGAGTTGAAGGGAAGACGTACTAGCATTTTATGTGGTCTTGTAAAAACCTTTCTAAGTGATCAATAACATTGTTAATTATTGCAGAGACATGCTCGGTCTGAGAAATTATTGAATGAAGGTAGGTTGAAGACTGTGCTGAACAGTGATGGGAAACTTGATGAAGAAGAAACCCCTGCTTTATATGCTCGAATCCTTGCTTCTTCACAGGTTGGTTATGTTAGGAACTTAGCTAAATAGCAGATTGAGGATATAACTGCATCTGACATCACTCCTATTTTCTTCCAGGCTTTGCCAAGAAAGAAAAGTAAACAAGAGGATAAAAGCAGGCCAAGAAAAAAGGTAAATAACATTAAAGATTACTCAGTTTATTTAGGATATGAAGGTATAAAAAGTTTTAATGTGATATGCTTGCAATCTGCAGAGAATGAGATATGATAATAAGAAATCCAAAGGAAGTTCAGGCAAGAAAAGGCGCCAATGAAGAGAAATGGTTTGGTTTTTGTCGAGCCAGAGAATGCAACTGGGTAGAGGAAATGAAGATTTGCCTGTTTGTATTTGAGTGATGTGGCGACGATCACTTGATAGTACATCTAGATTTTGTCTCCTCTTGTTCCCACTAATTATTTGTTTTGATCTAAATGATTTGCCTATCGGACATACTTTGTTTGGTATCTATTTGAGAGTAACTATAGATATACACCAAAAAAAAAAAAAAAAAAATTGATGTTGCCAATAGTTGCAATTGACTGCATAAAGGAGGTATTAAAGGTGAAACTAAATGGAATTTAGTTGCCAATCCCGCTCGATGCTGTCAGTTATACCATTGATATGATTCAGCTTAATAATACAGCAATTACAAACATTTCATACGTTATCTAACCACAGATTGTACTGTTTTACATGCATATATCATAACCAGATATGTGTTTTGACAGATATATGTGTTTGCCAATTCAGTTATCATAATCA